>NC_069504.1:111997667-112020167 GCF_027579735.1 Bombina bombina
TTAGAAAACACTGGGACATTATCACAACTGATAAGTCCCTTCCACTAACACGGATGCTACCACCACGGATTGGGTATCGACGATCCAGATCATTGAGAGATCTCCTTGTCAAAACGGATCCAATAGAATGTTATAAACATACAACCTGGTTGGACCTTAAAAAAAACCTGGTGTGTTCCGCTGCTTGGGTTGTGTCACCTACAATGGACTCATTACGGGCTCATCTTTTACCCACCCACATAGGCGTCAGATATACAAGCATAAACACCACCTTACATGTACTACGACCTACATTGTGTGTGTATTTATTACACTGCATTTGTGGTCTATACTATGTGGGCAAGACCTCTGACGACCTTCGGACAAGAATGGCAAACCATCGCTCATCTATCCAAACAGCGTTAAAACAGGGGAGTTCTGAACAACCTGTGGCCCGGCACTTTTTTGAGCCCAAACACAAAGTCACTGACTTGAAGTATACCATCATAGACCATGTCCCTCCCATGCTTAGGGGAGGAGACCGTAATAAATTGTTATTACAGAAAGAAGCCAGGTGGACTTATAAATTGGAAACCATCATGCCCAAGGGACTCAATGTTCATTTGGATTGGTAGGTGTTTCTTTAATACCAATCCTCAAATAATGAGAGCCACTATTCATTCGGTGGTATATCTGTCATAATCTAGGAGCTGTTTGCTCTTCTAGTATGAATCTTATTTACTTGTGGAATTCTTTCCAGTATATATTCTATTTCTCCTCTCTTTTTATTATTATTTCTCAATTCCCCATTTTTATTTTTTATCTTTTTTCCTTTTCTTTTATCTTTGAATTAAAACCTCTGCATATATCATCTTTTATTAATTGCTCGTGTTAGGTATCATGTTGCTCACTTCAGGTAGATATGTTACGATATAAATTGATGATCTATTTGGCTCCCATAGTACCCACTAATATAGCACCAGTAGAAGGTTGGATTGCTCAATCTGATCGTCATTGTACATCATTTGTAATTTGTTGACACATAGGCAAGCGAGTCATACCCTGCAGACTCGCATTGTGTTCAGTTTCCTTGGCAACCAAGTTGTTGCCGGATATGTCTGATCCACTCGCTTATATTACCGCCTTACGTATCTGTTTCCCGTCTAATTACTCTCGTCCGCTTTTGACAATTTCACACTGTTTTTAACAGCAACACACTAATGTTAGTTTGTAACAGTTGGGTGATTACCTTGTTTCATTTTGTATTTTGGATGGCACGCTGACACGGATGCACACACCCCCTGAGGGGTGTGTCTAGTTTGTAGAACGTGACGTTCCCGTATGTTGTGTATAAATGTCTGGTGGTGGTGGTAAGTGCAATTGTTAATACTTTACCTGTCTGATGACGAGCTTTTGAAGCTCGAAAACGTTCACATTAAAGTGGGCTTTGAACCAAGCGCTTTGGAGTGCGCACTTCAATATATATATATATATATATATATATATATATACACATATATATACACACACACAATACATTTTAAAAATCTGTGGATTTTGTAGCCAAATTTGATCTTTGTTTTTTTTAAAAAGGAGTGTGATCGACCCCTATACGTTTAACCCCTGTAAATGGGTTAAACACAGCTAAATATTAGCTAAACACACTGGGTGTGACAAACTTAACCTCTTAAGGACATATGACGGAATTTTTCTGTCTTAAAACATTTGAGCAAACTGAAAGCTGTGTCCTTAAAGGGTTAACTAGGCATGAATCATCTGCTAACTCCCCACTAGTAAATGGCTACTGAGAAGGATATGTACTTATGCTTTTCCAACAAAAGGATACAAAGAAATCAAAGAAAAAATGTATAATAAAAGTGTTATAAAATATGTTCCATCTGAATCATGAAAGTGTAATTTGGACTTTCATGTCTCTTAAATCATAAAGGAGAAAAAACAAAACAAAACAAAACAAAAAACACAACGAAGTACAATTTGAAAGTATGTTTTTAATATTATTCAGTGTTTATACAGGAAATTACATTACATTTTAAACAGTTGTTGGAGTAGCACATTCCACATAAGGAATTGGGCAATACTTTAGATCTTTGAAGAGACATTTTTACAAAAACAAATAAAAAAAGGTATTTGCATCAAATGCCATAACAGTGCATATCAGGAAAAAATATATATATAAAAGCCATTTAGAACAGTACATACAGATCACAAATAAATTACTTTAAATTTTGACACACATACCATTCTTACACTCAATTTTTTTTTTTAAAGAAATACTTTCATATAAATTAAGAAAAAAAAATGTATTTCATCAAAATAGAGGTTTTCAATGATTTCTGCAAACATGAAGTCCTGCTTCTAAATGGAAGAGATTGAATCACAATTTCAACATCTAGGTCTGAATAACATTATATGGTTTTATCTTTTGTATATTTCATCTGAAAACTGTCTCGTTATAGAACTAATACAGAATAGATTTATCCAATATTTGATAAGCCTACTAGCATCAAGAAAAGAACTCAGTAATTGGATGCCATGTAAAATTAAGTATGTACACAGATTGTATCGAATGGTGCCCAAAATAAAATTTATTTGAATTGTAGTACACAAATAGGAAATCAGTGCACAAGTATACCGGGCATTCATATATAAAAATATCACAAAGGGCATTATTTAGTTGTCAAAACCTATTTTTTTTTTATAGAATGGCTGATTTGAGACCTTTAACAAAAATATCTAAAAATGTACATTTATTTGTATTCTCTTAAGAAATGAAATTTACATTTCCTGTGTTACGTTGATTTTACATTAAATCAGTTCTCTGCCATGATAAAATTAGTTTGAATTCCAAGCAAAATCCTACACTGCAGGGGAGGTTGATCTGAACACGTCTGCATAGCCCACCTGCAGTTAGAATGGAATAGAAGAAGACTATAAACCATTTTCCATATATTAAAAGATTACCTGCTTAAGTTCTTACGGTTCAGTACACAGCAAACAAAATATTATGCAATGCAAATAGTCTTCGATTTAACCAGGTCAACAAAAATACTGCATGCATTTGATGTGCTCGGTAACCTTAAATCAAATGTTACTTGAAGCAAATGGAGATAAAACTTGCATAAAGATATTAAACCTACACTCATAATAAAAGTTAGTCACATGGCTCATTCCCCACTCTATGGCATACAAATCCAAGCAGGTCTCATATATATATATATATATATATATATATAACACAACATTATTAAAGACAGTATACTCCATGAGCCTTTTAAAACGGCCAATACAAGATGCCTGTAAAAAAGGTCAAAAAACCAAGCTGGATTTAAAATAAAGCTTCAACAAAAATATAATTCATTATCTTAATAGAAATATAAAAGTGATGAATGATTTAAAAGTCACATAATTATTAATAATAATAAAAAAAAAAAAAATGAAAAGACTGAAAAGTACAGTCAGATCCAAATTTTAAACAATTTTTATATATTTTTTATTAACTAAAATGGCCTTCAAAATTTTGTGCAAGAAAGGCAAAACCTTAGCACGCTTACCAAGGTGACAATATTTTTTTTTATATTGCATCTAGCATGCAGTGCTAACACTACGGCCTGAAATATTTTTCTTTTTAAATATTATTCCCAATTTGGGGACATGCTCTCAAAAAGGTTTGCCACTAACAAATTCAAGGACTCTTATTTCTGAAACTGGCACATCTACTATTCTGGGGTTAAACAGTAACATTTATAGTAGTACTCTTACCAAAAAAAGAAGCAAACCAAGGCGTCGCTCTAATTTGGAGTAGTGTAAAATATAATCTTAATCTTACTGGAGCATCCCAATGCTATTAACCACCCCATGTCCTGTTGCTCACTGACAAAAAGGTGCTGACATCCTTTTGTAAATAAAAGTTAGCTATTATGCACATTAACAAAATAATAACTGGTACATGCAGCTTTTATATACACACAACTAAATTCCAGTTAAGTCAGACAAAAAAAATAATATATATAAAATTTATATTTGGATTTTTATAAATAAAATGCATACTACTGAAAAAATTATGCTATGAGCATTTTTTTTCTCTCATAAAAAAGTAGTAATTCAAGGATGGACCTTCTACAAAAGTTGCCGATAAGAAGAAGAAAAAAAAAAAAAAAAAAAAAAAAAAGGTGTACTACTATAGTAGTAAATATTAAAGGCATACAAAGCAAAAAAATAATAATTGCAGGATTGCATGATGATCAATCATTTATTATGTTTGATTCCAATAGGTACATGAAAGCTCTCAAAAGCTATGAAAAATATACATGCTTCATTTGTATTTATAACATTTGCTCTCAAGTTAATACCGTTAGGAAGCATATATCGATAAGTCTCTTACATATATAATAATCTGTATAGTGCTTAGTCATAATGAGGAGCAGTTAAAAAGAGACTGCTAACTGAAACAACTATTTGTAGTCAATAAGGCAAATGAAAAGATGCATTTCCCACAATTTTAGTTTTGTGTATTGAAATACTCTGCTCATGTCACATACAAAATACATTAAAAAAAAAAAACAAAACAAAAAAAAACGACCTGTTAATGCAATAACCCTTGCATTGGGTTATCAGCGGAACACAACCTGTGATTGGAGGCTACATAAATATAACACCTACTTGGCTTACTGACCATGTCCGGCTCAGTGCATTGTGGGGTTATACATCATTACTAAGAGACATTTGGATGTTAAAATAATTCTCTACTGCAGATTTATTGCCTCATTACAAAGTCCCTTCAATTGGGAAAAACAATTTTTTTTACGATACAGGTGCGTATAAGTGTGTGCATGTCTTATGACCTGTGAATTAATTATCAATCCTTGTCTGGCTTCATTTTACAGAGTTAAAACACGATAAACTGGTTAAACAAGCATTGCAGTAAAAAGATCAGGAGCCATTTATTAAAACATTAAATATATTTTACAGACGTCGGCCTACAAAAAAAAAAAATATACATATTATATATAATCTAAAGGGGAGTCCCTAAAAACGCTACTCAAAGAAATGAGAGCTTATCTTTTTCTTCAAATATTAAACTGGGTATTTAACCAAGGATCTCAAAATAGTGTTGATAATCAATAAAAACAAACATTCACTAAGAAATAGACGCTAAGAAATTAACAAATAAACATGGCAAAAACACAAAAAGAAAGGTACATATCGTTTTGTACAGTTATCTATGACATACATGATGGAGATACACAGAAAACAAGAAATTTACTGAATCTCGTCTTCTAGTTCCCTATTCTTCAGGCCAGCGTTGCTTCGGACATCATCAAAAGAGTAGCATGTAATTATCTTACCATTCTTAAAGACTGTATGAAGGAGATCCTAGAAAAAAAAAATATATAACAAAATTAAAAACGTATTAGAGCATATAGGAAAAAAATGTTTTTACATCTGTAGTTATAATTAAAATGTTTTTAAATATTCTAATGCATATTAATATTTTATAGTAAGTCTAGGTCCTATAGATTCAACTTTATGACCTAAATATGTATAGCTTAGAGGAGGGAGAGGAGAGAGATGAGGCGGAGATAGTCCGCTTCCCAGTTCTTCACTCCAGGAATGTGAATCACTAACAGAGCATTTGTTCTTTTCTGCCCAGAACAGAATGTGAAACCTCCTGCATCCCCAGAGGATGGAGAGTCCCCCCTTGATTTATATATGCCACATCAGTCACATTGTCTGATTGAAAACGGATGTATTCCCCTTTCTTGAGAAGAGGCCAGGACTGACAGACAATCTCAAATAATCGCACAGAATTACAAGATGTTGATTGGTAACCTTGCCTCCAAGAGACTAAACTCCTTGTGCCCTTTGAGACTCCCAGACTAAGTCCCAACCCAAAAGACTGGCATCTGTGGTCACAATCTCCCATGAAGGATTGAGAGAGAGAAAAAGAGAGAGAAAAAGAGAGAGAAAAAGAGAGAGAAAAAGAGAGAGAAAAAGAGAGAGAAAAAGAGAGAGAAAAAGAGAGAGAAAAAGAGAGAGAAAAAGAGAGAGAAAAAGAGAGAGAAAAAGAGAGAGAAAAAGAGAGAGAAAAAGAGAGAGAAAAAGAAAGAGAGAGAGATAGAAAAAGTCGGAGTAAGGAATCTAGAACAATTTGTTGATCCAACAGCAGATAATCCTTTGTTCATTGCCTGAGCATAGAGAGCTGGAGAGGACGAAAGTTAAAGGGACAGTCTAGGCCAAAATAAACTTTCATGATTCAGATAGAGCATGTAATTTTAAACAATTTTCCAATTTAACCTTTATCACCAATTTCTCTTGTAAAGGTGTATCCAGTCTACGGGTTCATCCATTACTTGTGGGATATTCTCCTTTCCAACAGGAAGTTGCAAGAGGACACCCACAGCAGAGCTGTCTATATAGCTCCTCCCCTAACTGCCACCCCCAGTCATTCTCTTGCAACTCTCGACAAGAAAGGAAGTATCAAGAGATATGTGGTGACTTAGTGTAGTTTTTACCTTCAATCAAGAGTTTGTTATTTTTAAACGGTACCGGCGTTGTACTGTTTTACTCTCAGGCAGAAATTGGAAGAAGAATCTGCCTGGAGGTTGATGATCTTAGCGGTTTGTAACTAAGGTCCATTGCTGTTCTCACACATAACTGAAGAGTATGGAAAGAAAACTTCAGTTGGGGGGACGGTTTGCAGATCACCTGCTTTGAGGTATGTTCAGTATATTTTTTCTAGAGAGATAAGGTCTAGAAAATGCTGACAGTGCCTGGTATATTTGAGGTAAGCTTGATACAGTGATTTAACAACGACTGGGATCATGCTTACAAGATAAGGGTAATATTCATGTTAATTCTCATATTACTTAGTGTAAAAACGTTTGCATAACTTACAGAAAAAACGTTTTTTCTCCGAGGGTGATAAATCTTTATTTGGGGCCTAGTTTTCCACATGGCTTGTTAGATTACTCCTAGGAGTACTTTTTTAAGGCCCTCTGACATTGAGTGCATGGTGGGAGGGGCCTATTTTCACGCACTTTATGTGCAGTTGATATTCAGACTGAGACATCCAGCTTCCCTAAAGGAGTCCTCTGGCATCTAGGACCACTATAGAGGGGTTTTTTCCTGCAGAAATCGTGTTTAAGGGCAGGTAGGAGCCACAGCAGAGCTGTGGCAGCATGTTTGACTGTTTTTTTTAACGGTTTTACCGTTTTTCTAATCCGGTTTGGGGCCTAAGGGGTTAATCATCTATTTGCAAGTGGGTGCAATGCTGCTTTGGTCTCTTATACACACTGTAAAAATTTCGTAGAGTTTACTACTTTTTAACACTGTTTTGCAGTTTATGTGGTATTTTTTTTTTCTCTTAAAGGCACAGTACCGTTTTTGTTTAATTGCTTTTTCACATTTATTAAAGTGTTTTCCAAGCTTGCTGGTCTCATTACTAGTATGTTAAACATGTCTGACATAGAGGAAATTCCTTGTTCATTATGTTTAGAAGCCATTGTGGAACCCCCTCTTAGAATGTGTACCAAATGCACTGACCTTTCTATAAGTTATAAAGACCATATTATGGCTTTTAAAGATTTATCACCAGAGGTTTCTCAGACTGACAAAAGGGAGGTTAAACCACCTAGCTCTCCCAATGTGTCAGAGCCTATATCTCCCGCGCAAGTGACGCCAAGTACATCTGGCACGTCCAATGCGTTTACCTTTCAAGACATGGCGGCAGTTACGAATCATACCCTCAGAGGTATTGTCCAAACTGCCAGGGTTACAAGGAAAGCGAGACAGCTCTGGGGCTAGAACAAATACAGAGCTTTCTGACGCTTTAGTAGCTATGTCTGATATACCCTCACAATGTACAGAAGCCAAAGCAGGAGAGCTTCTATCTGTGGGTGACATTTCTGATTCAGGGAAGGCGTTAATTCAGTCTGACTCTGAAATGACAGCATTTAAATTTAAGCTTGAACACCTCCGCTTGTTGCTCAGGGAGGTTTTAGCGACTCTGGATGACTGACACCATTGTAGTCCCAGAGAAATTGTGTAAAATGGACAAATACTTTGCAGTGCCTGTTTACACTGATGTTTTTCCAATCCCTAAGAGGTTTTCAGAAATTATTACGAAGGAATGGGATAGACCAGGTGTACCGTTCTCTCCCCCTCCTGCTTTTAAAAAGATGTTTCCCATAGATGCCGCTACACAGGACTCGTGGCAGACGGTCCCTAAGGTGGAGGGAGCAGTCTCTACCCTAGCTAAGCGTACAACTATCCCCGTCGAGGACAGTTGTGCTTTCCTAGATCCAATGGATAAAAAATTAGAGGGTTTCCTTAAGAAAATCTTTATACAACAAGGTTTTATTCTCCAGCCTCTTGCATGCATTGCCCCAGTCACTGCTGCAGCGGCTTTCTGGTTCGAGTCTCTTGAGGAGGATCTACAGGTGGAGACCCCGTTGGATGATATCCTAGACAGGCTTAAAGCTCTTAAGTTAGCCAATTCATTTATTTCTGACGCAGTTTTTCATTTAACAAAGCTAACGGCTAAGAATTCAGGTTTTGTCATTTAGGCACGTAGGGCGCTATGGCTTAAGTCCTGGTCAGCTGACGTTACTTCAAAGTCTAAGCTTCTCAACATCCCCTTCAAAGGGCAGACCCTATTCGGGCCTGGACTG
Source organism: Bombina bombina (assembly GCF_027579735.1). NCBI lineage: Eukaryota > Metazoa > Chordata > Amphibia > Anura > Bombinatoridae > Bombina > Bombina bombina. The sequence goes on from NC_069504.1 coordinate 112,006,337, forward strand.
AAGGAGATCATTTCTGATATTACTGGAGGAAAAGGCCACGCCCTTCCCCAGGATAGGTCCAACAAATTAAGGACCAAACAGACTAATTTTCGTTCCTTTCGAAACTTCAAGAGTGGCGCAGCTTCAACTTCCTCTACTACAAAACAAGAGGGAACTTTTGCCCAGTCCAAGCCAGTCTGGAGACCTAACCAGGCTTGGAACAAGGGAAAGCAGGCCAAAAAAAACTGCTGCTGCCTCTAACACAGCATGAAGGAGTAGCCCCGATCCGGGACCAGATCTAGTTGGGGGCAGACTTTCTCTCTTCGCCCAGGCTTGGGCAAGAGACGTCCAGGATCCCTGGGCTCTGGAGATTGTTTCCCAGGGATATCTTCTGGATTTCAAAGCCTCATCTCCAAAGGGGAGATTTCATCTCTCACAATTATCTGCAAACCAGATAAAGAGAGAGGAATTCTTACGTTGCGTTCACGACCTTCTGGTTATGGGAGTGATCCACCCAGTTCCAAGGGAGGAACAGGGGCAGGGATTCTATTCAAATCTGTTTATAGTTCCCAAAAAAGAGGGAACTTTCAGACCAATCTTGGATCTCAAGATCCTAAACAAATTTCTCAGGGTCCCATCCTTCAAGATGGAGACTATTTGAACCATCCTACCTATGATCCAGGAGGGTCAATATATGACTACCGTGGACTTAAAGGATGCTTATCTCCACATTCCGATACACAGAGATCATCATCGGTTTCTCAGGTTTGCCTTCCTAGACAGGCACTACCAGTTTGTGGCTCTTCCCTTCGGGTTAGCCACGGCACCAAGAATCTTTACGAAGGTTCTAGGGTCCCTACTGGCGGTTCTAAGGCCACGAGGCATAGCGGTGGCTCCTTACCTAGACGACATTCTGATACAGGCGTCGAATTTTCAAATTGCCAAGTCCCATACGGACATTGTTCTGGCATTCCTGAGGTCTCACGGGTGGAAGGTGAATGAAGAAAAGAGTTCTCTCTCCCCTCTCACAAGAGTTTCCTTCCTAGGAACTCTGATAGATTCAGTAGAAATGAAGATTTTTCTGACAGAGGTCAGGTTGTCAAAGCTTCTAAATTCCTGCCGTGCTCTTTATTCCACTTATCAGCCGTCAGTGGCTCAGTGTATGGAAGTAATCGACTTAATGGTAGCGGCAATGGACATAGTTCCGTTTGCCTGCCTACATCTCAGACCACTGCAACTTTGCATGCTCAATCAGTGGAATGGGGATTACACAGATTTGTCCCCTCTGCTAAATCTGGATCAGGGGACCAGGGATTCTCTTCTCTGGTGGCTATCTCGGGTCCTTCTGTCCAGGGGAATCAGTTTCCGCAGGCCAGAATGGACTATAGTGACGACCGATGCCAGCCTTCTGGGCTGGGGTGCAGTCTCGAACTCCCTGAAGGCTCAGGGTTCGTGGAATCAGGAGGAAACCCTTCTTCCGATAAACATTCTGGAACTAAGAGCGATATTCAATGCTCTTCAGGCTTGGCCTCAGCTAGCTGCGGTCAGGTTCATCAGATTTCAGTCGGACAACATCACGACTGTAGCCTACATCAACCATCAGGGGGGAACAAGGAGCCCCCTGGCAATGTTGGAGGTTTCAAAGATAATTCTATGGGCAGAGGTTCACTCCTGCCATCTCTCAGCTATCCATATCCCAGGAGTAGAGAACTGGAAGGCGGATTTCCTAAGTCGGCAGACTTTTCATCCGGGGGAGTGGGAGCTACATCCGGAGGTATTTGCCCAGTTGATTCAACTATGGGGCAAACCAGAACTGGATCTCATGGCGTCTCGTCAGAACGCCAAGCTTCCTTGTTACGGGTACAGGTCCAGGGATCCCAAGGCAGCGCTGATAGATGCTCTAGCAGCGCTCTGGTCCTTCAGCCTGGCTTATGTGTTTCCACGATCAAGCAGGAGAGAACTTCAGTGATTTTGATAGCTCCTGTGTGGCCACGCAGGACTTGGTATGCAGATCTGGTGGACATGTCATCCTTTCCACCATGGACTCTGCCGCTAAGGCAGGACCTTCTTCTTCAAGGTCCTTTCAAACATCCAAATCTAATTTCTCTGCGTCTGACTGCTTGGAGATTGATAGAATCAAGCGTTCAAAGCGTGGTTTTTCTGAATCGGTCATTGATACCTTAATTCAGGCTCAAAAGCCTGTCACCAGGAAAATCTCTCATAAGATATGGTGTAAATATCTTCATTGGTGTGAATCCAAGGGTTACTCATGGAGTAAAGTCAGGATTCCTAGAATCTTATCCTTCCTCCAAGAAGGTTTGGAGAAGGGATTGTCAGCTAGTTCCATAAAAAGGACAGATTTCTGCTCTGTCTATTCTTTTGCACAAACGTCTGGCTGAGGTTCCAGACGTTCAGGCGTTTTGCCAGGCTTTAGTTAGAATCAAGCCTGTGTTTAAACCTGTTGCTCCGCCATGGAGTTTGAATTTAGTTCTTAAAGTTCTTCAAGGGGTTCCTTTGCATTCCATACATATTAAACTTTTATCTTGGAAAGATCTGTTTTTAGTAGCCATTTCCTCGGCTCGAAGAGTTTCAGAGTTATCTGCTTTACAGTGTGATTCACCTTATCTGATTTTCCATGCAGATAAGGTAGTTTTGCGTACTAAACCTGGGTTTCTTCCTAAAGTAGTATCTAATAAGAATATCAATCAGGAGATTGTTGTTCCTTCATTATGTCCTAATCCTTCCACAAAGAAGGAACGTCTTTTACACAATCTTGATGTGGTTCGTGCTTTAAAGTTTTATTTACAAGCTACAAAGGATTTTTGTCAAACATCGGCTTTGTTTGTTGACTACTCTGGACAAAGGAGAGGCCAAAAGGCTTCGGCAACTTCTCTTTCTTTTTGGCTGAGAATCATAATCCGCTTAGCTTATGAGACTGCTGGCCAGCAGCCTCCTGAAAGAATTACAGCTCATTCCACTAGAGCGGTGGCTTCCACATGGGCTTTTAAAAATGAGGCCTCTGTTGAACAGATTTGTAAGGCGGCGACTTGGTCTTCGCTTCATACTTTTTCTAAATTCTACAAATTCGATACTTTTGCTTCTTTGGAGGCTATTTTTGGGAGAAAGGTCTTACAGGCAGTGGTGCCTTCCGTTTAAGTTCCTGCCTTGTCCCTCCCTTCATCCGTGTCCTAAAGCTTTGGTATTGGTTTCCCACAAGTAATGGATGAACCCGTGGACTGGATACATCTTTACAAGAGAAAACAAAATTTATGCTTACCTGATAAATTTATTTCTCTTGTGGTGTATCCAGTCCACGGCCCGCCCTGTTATTTTAAGGCAGGTGTTTTTTATTTTTAAACTACAGTCACCACTGCACCCTATAGTTTCTCCTTTTTTCTTGCTTGTCTTCGGTCAAATGACTGGGGGTGGCAGTTAGGGGAGGAGCTATATAGACAGCTCAGCTGTGGGTGTCCTCTTGCAACTTCCTGTTGGGAAGGAGAATATCCCACAAGTAATGGATGAACCCGTGGACTGGACACACCACAAGAGAAATAAATTTATCAAGTAAACATAAATTTTGTTTTTGCTTTGTTCTCTTGGTATTCTTAGTTGAAATCTTAACCTAGGAGGTTCATATGCTAATTTCTTAGACCTTGAAGGCCACCTCTTTTCAGAATGCATTTTAACAGTTTTTCACCACTAGAGGGTGTTAGTTCATGTATTTCATATAGATAACACTGTGCTCGTGCACGTGAAGTTATCTGGGAGCAGGCACTGATTGGCTAAACTGCAAGTCTGTCAAAAGAACTGAAATAAGGGGCAGTTTGCAGAGGCTTAGATACAATATAATCACAGAGGTTAAAAGTATTTTAATATAACTGTGTTGGTTATGCAAAACTGGGGAATGGGTAATAAAGGGATTATCTATCTTTTAAAACAATAAAAATGCTGGTGTAGACTGTCCCTTTAAGGCAGGCTAATGGAACAGCATCCGAGGCTGCACCATAAAAGACCCACTACCTCCATGCACTGGGCTACCGTTGGAAAAGGAGAACATTGGAGAGAATGGCACGCCTTCTGATGTTTGAGCAAAAATCTGTCAAAAAAATTAAAGTGTGCACAGAAAAGTGAATAGAAAAGCCACCTTTGCTGCTGGAGATAAAGGGCTCTTTGGAACATGTATTCTCCAACCAAGATCCTGAAGTTAGGATAAGAGTATGAGCAATTGCTAGTGTCAGAGAAGGAGCTTGAACTAGGATGACGTCCAGGAAGGGGCCATTGATATGCCCTGGGCTCCGATTACAGCCACTAATGCTCCCAACACCTTTGTGAAGATGCGTGGAGCTGTGACCAGAAAAAAAAGAAAGGGCAACAAACTGATAGTGTTTGTTGAGGAAGGCAAACCTTCGAAATTTATGATCCTTGTGAATAGGGATATGAAGCTATGCATCCTTGAGGTTTATGGTGGACATGAATTGACCCTGTTGGATTAAGGGTACAATTGTGGAAATTGTTTCCATTGAAGGTAGGGACCATTAATAATGTGTTTAGAGTTTTTAAGTTCAAGATGGGTCTGAAATTCCCTTCCCTTCTTTGAGACAATGAAGAGATTGGAGTAATAACCTTGCCACTGTTGAGAATAATGTATTGGAACAATTAGTCCCACTGTCCTCCAGATCTTTAACACATTGAATAAAGAAAGGATTTTTGGAGACGTGAGACAGATGGAATCGTCCTCAAGGAGGCCGGGCTCAAAAACCTATTCTGTAATCCTGTAACGTGGTTTTGAACCCAAGAATCCTGTACTGAATGAAACCAGGCATTCTGAAAGAGACTTAATCTGGTTTGTGGGCTGCACCTTTATTCAGATTTGGAACTGGAGTTGGACTTCTTGCTCAGTTTATGTTTGGCCCAAGAAGAACCAGGTTTCCGGGCAGGCTTGGAAGACTCAGACTTCTGGAGAGGAGGAAGACTTGTGGTCTCTTGAGGAATGAAAGCAACGAAACTGGTTACTCTGCCTATTCTTTCCCTTTGACTTCTAATCATGAAGAGGGAAGCTCCTTTACCTCCAGTCTTAATTATATAGTCCAGATCCAATCCAAAAAATGAATCTTTCCTTTGAAGGAAAGAGACAATTTAGTTTTAAACACCATGTCCGCTGACCAAGATTTTAGCCATAGGACCCTTATTAAAATAACTACCAAGATGCCATAGCCTGTGCATGGAAAAAGACCCCCTCCCCCGGCCTAGAATTTGTAACACCATGGCTTATATCTATACCATGGAAAGATATATTTTACAAACTTGACAATACAGACCTTTTTGAACTTGTGTGGGCGGACTAGAAAGATGTTTACAACAAGAATGTAGACCTAATGTTCTGACCACTGACTGAGTCTGGTGGAGTTGAGGGATGACGAGTTCTAATTCTGGGATCTAAGGAAGAGTTGTGACCCTTCCCACAAATAATAACTACCAAGGACATATTCTTGAAATCAATCTTGATGATGCCCATGACTGCATCAAATATAAAGCATTAGACATCTTGAAAGCCTTAATGCAATTCTGAATGTCTTCAGCAGAAAATAGATTTGCATCTAATTGAGATAAGGAATTGCACCATAGGCCGCAGCCACACATGTAATAGTCACGGCTTGTCTGAGTAATAGACCCGTTTGTTAGAAAAGCTTTCTTGTCTAACAATAGGGATAGTGGTACCTTTCACCATTGTAGAGATAGCTCCGTCCACATTGGGAATAGTTTCCCAAAATTCCACACAATCTGTTCTGGAATTGGATACATATTTTTTAAAACTGGCAGAGGGAGCAAACTGAATGCCAGGCTTTTTCCACTCCTTTGTGATGAAAGCAGACACTAAATCAGGGACCTAAAACACTTCAGGAATTTTTGGAGGAGCTTTGAAAACCCCATTCAACTGACAGTCTTGCTTTCCGCAGGCTTTGACTCAGAAATGCCCCGAGTTTTAAGGGCCTCATGTAATAAGGTACTAATATGCTACACCTTAAACCTGAAGGTTGAGTCCCCCCATCTGAAGTAGCAGGACTCTGACTTAGCAGAATCAGAACTTTGCAGAATTTCCAGAATTTAAACTTAAAGGGAAGAAACCTGCATATTTACATTGCGATGCAGACAAATACCTAAATTTGCATTTGCACTTACTTGGTTTGGGGATAACAGCCACATTTTCTGCTATTGCTTAGTGCAATCAGTAGTTGCTCCCTGCGTAATATACAATGGAGCAGGATAGACACCCCTAGCAGGCTGATCCGCATGTATAAGGCGAGGTATACAACTATTACATAGCTGGTAACTGCACAGAGGTATAATCGGCAGATCTACTTTCTAATAGGTCTGACATAATTACAGGGGGAACAGAGATGTTAGACTCCATAAAACACAAAAAACTGTTCTAACAATTGAATTTTTAAGCACTTAGGGGCCGAATTATGAAAGTGCGAACAGACATGATACGCTGTAACGATCATGTCCGCCGCACATCGATAAATGCTGACAGCAAACACCATCAGCATTTATCATTGCACAAGCATCTCTCGTAAAAAGCTTGTGCAATGCTGCCCCTTGCACATTCATGGCCAATCGGCCGCTTGCAGGGGGTGTCAATCAACCTGATTGGGCGGATTGCTGTCCGCCCCCTCAGAGCAGGCGGACGAGTTAAGGAGCAGCTGTCTTAAGACCGCCTCTTTTTAACTCCCGTTTCCAGTGAGCCTGAAGGAAACGGGTGTATATGGCCACATATGTGCCGTGATAAATCGGCCCCCAAATGTTAAATGACCAGGGTGAGCAGTAAGAAAACTACTACAATAAGCCAGACTGTAAATGCACCTCAGACACAATAATAGGCGTACAATAAGAGAAACGATTAAAACCCTCTTATTGCTGAAAACAGATAACGCTGTGCCAACCCACCCTTCTAGCAGCTCTTGTATGAGTTCTTACCCCCTCAGGCATCAATAGAGATGGCAGGGGCAAGAAGAAAGGCACAAAAATAAGATTTCAGCTTGAGAGCAACTGAAATAAGCCTCTTAAAGAATAAAAAAAAGGGGGGGTTGGATGTGTAGGGAGGCCGGCCAAGTCCCCCAGCTATGCTGTACTTGCAAAACAAGTACTTATAGCCTGTGCTGGAAACGACTTACCTAAATGAAGCATCACTCCACTGATCTTATCAGCAAGACTTCTGTAGCTATATCCAATAGAGAACTGTACAGGCAACAGCAGAGGACCTGAGACAAAATACCTTAAATCCCACAGGAGGAGGCTAAGGGATGTGTCCCTGCGACACCTGAGGGTAGTTATGGCTGAAATCACATAGGGAATATTCTGCACACATAACATGGTATTCCTGTATCAGTGAGTGTGCCTGAAGTCTCTTTGCTTATTTCTGAATATGTCCCAGGGATAATGGATCGCACATTGCTTTGAGCGCCCATAAACAAATAGCATGAACACCTTTATCTTCAACCTCTCTCCTGGGAAGCCAAGAACAAAACTAGGTGAGGATGGGAGGGATTAAAGGTCTTGTGTGGGATCTTGGCCTCCTCATGGTTGCGGGAAATATAAATAATATAATATAATATAATATAATATAATATAATATAAATATATATATATATATATATATATATACACACAGTTCCTTAAGGGGAAAGCACAATCTCACCACTTGTTAAGTGCCACGGTGCTCTGCTGTAAATAATCCACAACGTCCACAGAATGCAGGCACTCACTGGTCTTAGTAAAATATAACAATTTATTTAGAAATCATTAAAAAGACATAACGTTTCGGCACCAATATGTGCCTTTGTCAAATGTCAGCATGTAACCAAACGAATATGCAGCACACTTAAAATCAATATGATGTGCCGAAACGTTATGTCTTTTTAATGATTTCTAAATAAATTGTTATATTTTACTAAGACCAGTGAGTGCCTGCATTCTGTGGACATATATATATATATATATATATATATATATATATATATATATATATATATATATATATATATATATATATATATATATATATATATATATATATATATATATATATATATATATATATATATATATACATACATATACATACATATACACACACACACACACTCTTTAATATACTTTCATTATTTATTTGGTCTCCTTTTCCTGTAATTCCATTCTGAAATTGTGAGCTTTTCAGTTCCTGTTAGAAATAGAAGTGCAGAACACATTCCACACAGCCATTGACTGCACACTCTCGTTAACTATCTATAATTTCCCACAGCAGTGAGGCACCTAGGTAGCGCTTGCTAATTGGTGACTAAATGTAGCCACCAATCAGAAAGCGCTACCCAGGGTGCTGAACCAAAAATGGGCTGGCTCCTAAGCTTACGTTTCTGCTTTTTCAAATAAAGATACCAAGAAAACGAAAAAAAAAACATAATTTATGCTTACCTGATAAATTTATTTCTCTTGTAGTGTGTTCAGTCCACGGGTCATCCATTACTTATGGGATATATTCTCCTCCCCAACAGGAAGTTGCAAGAGGATCACCCAAGCAGAGCTGCCATATAGCTCCTCCCCTTACATGTCATATCCAGTCATTCGACCGAAACAAGACGAGAAAGGAAAAACTATAGGGTGCAGTGGTGACTGGAGTTTTAATTAAAATTTAGAACTGCCTCAAAAAAGACAGGGCGGGCCGTGGACTGAACACACTACAAGAGAAATAAATTTATCAGGTAAGCATAAATTATGTTTTCTCTTGTTAAGTGTGTTCAGTCCACGGGTCATCCATTACTTATGGGATACCAATACCAAAGCTAAAGTACACGGATGATGGGAGGGACAAGGCAGGAACATTAAACAGAAGGAACCACTGCCTGTAGAACCTTTCTCCCAAAACCAGCCTCCGAAGAAGCAAAAGTGTCAAATTTGTAAAATTTTGAAAAGGTATGAAGTGAAGACCAAGATGCGGCCTTGCAAATCTGTTCAACAGAGGCCTCATTCTTAAAGGCCCAGGTGGAAGCCACAGCTCTAGTGGAATGAGCTGTAATTCTTTCAGGAGGCTGCTGTCCAGCAGTCTCATAGGCTAAACGTATTATGCTACGAAGCCAAAAAGAGAGAGGTGGCCGAAGCCTTTTGACCTCTCCTCTGACCAGAATAAACGACAAACAGAGAAGTTTGCCGAAAATCTTTAGATGCCTGTAAGTAGAACTTCAGGGCACGGACTACGTCCAGATTATGCAAAAGACGTTCCTTCTTTGAAGAAGGATTAGGGCATAACGATGGAACAACAATGTCTTGATTGATATTCCTGTTAGAAACAACCTTAGGTAAAAACCCAGGTTTAGTACGCAGAACTACCTTGTCTGAATGAAAAATCAGATAAGGAGAATCGCAATGTAAGGCAGATAACTCAGAGACTCTCCGAGCCGAGGAAATAGCCATCAAAAACAGAACTTTCCAAGATAACAGCTTGATATCAATGGAATGAAGGGGTTCAAACGGAACACCCTGAAGAACTTTAAGAACCAAGTTTAAGCTCCACGGAGGAGCAACAGTTTTAAACACAGGCTTAATCCTAGCCAAAGCCTGACAAAAAGCCTGGACGTCTGGATTCTCTGCCAGACGTTTGTGTAAAAGAATAGACAGAGCAGAAATCTGTCCCTTTAACGAACTAGCGGATAAACCCTTTTCTAAACCCTCTTGTAGAAAAGCCAATATCCTAGGAATCCTAACCTTACTCCATGAGTAACTCTTGGATTCACACCAATATAAATATTTACGCCATATCTTGTGGTAAATTTTTCTGGTAACAGGTTTCCGAGCCTGTATTAACGTATCAATAACCGACTCTGAAAAACCACGCTTTGATAGAATCAAGCGTTCAATCTCCATGCAGTCAGCCTCAGAGAAATTAGGCTTGGATGGTTGAAAGGACCCTGAATTAGAAGGTCCTGCCTCAGAGGCAGAGACCATGGTGGACAGGACGACATGTCCACTAGGTCTGCATACCAGGTCCTGCGTGGCCACGCAGGCGCTATGAGAATCACCGATGCTCTCTCCTGTTTGATCCTGGCAATCAGTCGAGGTAGCAACGGAAATGGTGGAAACACATAAGCCATGTTGAAAACCCAAGGGGCTGCTAGTGCATCTACCAGCACCGCTCCCGGGTCCCTGGACCTGGATCCGTAACAAGGAAGCTTGGCGTTCTGGCGAGATGCCATGAGATCCAGCTCCGGTTCGCCCCAACGAAGAATCAGTTGAGCAAACACCTCCGGGTGAAGTTCCCACTCCCCCGGATGAAAGGTCTGGCGACTTAGAAAGTCCGCCTCCCAGTTCTCCACGCCTGGGATGTAGATCGCTGACAGGTGCCCAGCGAAATATCTTCGAGACTTCCAATATCGCTAGGGAACTCCTGGTTCCCCCTTGATGATTGATGTAAGCCACAGTCGTGATGTTGTCCGACTGAAATCTGATGAACCTCAGTGTTGCTAACTGAGGCCAAGCTAGAAGAGCATTGAATATTGCTCTTAATTCCAGAATGTTTATTGGGAGGAGTTTCTCCTCCTGAGTCCACGAACCCTGAGCCTTCAGGGAGTTCCAGACTGCACCCCAGCCTAGTAGGCTGGCATCTGTTGTTACAATCGTCCATTCTGGTCTGCGGAAAGTCATTCCTTTGGACAGATGAACCCGCGACAACCACCAGAGAAGAGAATCTCTGGTCTCCTGGTCCAGACTTAGTAAAGGGGACAGATCTGAGTAATCCCCATTCCACTGACTTAGCATGCATAGTTGCAGCGGTCTGAGATGTAGGCGCGCAAATGGCACTATGTCCATTGCCGTGACCATTAAGCCGATTACTTCCATGCACTGAGCTACTGATGGGCTTGGAATGGAATGAAGGACACGGCAAGCATTTAGGATTTTTGATAACCTGGACTCCGTCAGGAAATTCTTCATCTCTACAGAATCTATAAGAGTCCCTAGAAAGGGAACCCTTGTGAGTGGGAACAGAGAACTCTTTTCCATGTTCACTTTCCACCCATGCGACCTCAGAAATGCTAGAACTATCTCTGTATGAGACTTTGCATTTTGAAAAGTTGACGCTTGTATCAGGATGTCGTCTAGGTACGGAGCCACCGCTATGCCTCGCGGTCTTAGTACCGCCAGAAGCGAGCCCAGAACCTTTGTAAAAATTCTCGGGGCCGTAGCCAACCCGAAGGGAAGAGCTACAAACTGGTAATGCCTGTCTAGAAAGGCAAACCTTAGGTACCGATAATGATCTTTGTGAATCGGTATGTGAAGGTAGGCATCCTTCAAGTCCACTGTGGTCATATACTGACCCTCCTGGATCATGGGTAGGATGGTTCGAATAATTTCCATTTTGAACGATGGAACTCTTAGGAATTTGTTTAAGATCTTCAGGTCCAAGATTGGCCTGAAGGTTCCCTCTTTTTTGGGAACCACAAACAGATTTGAGTAAAAACCTTGCCCTTGTTCCGTCCGCGGAACCGGGTGGATCACTCCCATTACTAAGAGGTCTTGTACACATCGTAGAAATGCCTCTTTCTTTATTAGGTTTGTTGATAACCTTGACAGATGAAATCTCCCTTGTGGAGAAGTTTTGAAGTCCAGAAGGTATCCCTGAGATATGATCTCCAATGCCCAGGGATCCTGGACATCTCTTGCCCAGGCCTGGGCGAAGAGAGAAAGTCTGCCCCCCACTAGATCCGTTTCCGGATAGGGGGCCCTCTCTTCATGCTGTCTTAGGGGCAGAGGTAGGTTTTCTGGCCTGCTTGCCCTTGTTCCAGGACTGGTTGCCTTTCCAACCCTTTCTGTAACGAGTAGCAGTCCCTTCCTGTTTTGGAGCGGAGGAAGTTGATGCTGCTCCTGCCTTGAAATTACGAAAGGCACGAAAATTAGACTGTTTGGCCTTTGATTTGGCCCTGTCCTGAGGAAGGGTGTGACCCTTACCTCCAGTAATGTCAGCAATAATTTCTTTCAAGCCGGGCCCGAATAAGGTTTGCCCTTTGAAAGGAATATTAAGCAATTTAGATTTAGAAGTTACATCTGCTGACCAGGATTTAAGCCATAGCGCTCTGCTGGCCTGGATGGCGAATCCGGAGTTCTTAGCCGTTAATTTGGTTAAATGCACAACGGCATTCGAAACAAATGCATTAGCTAGCTTAAGGGCTTTAAGCTTGTTCATAATCTCATCCAATGGTGCTGTGCGAATAGCCTCTTCCAGAGACTCAAACCAGAATGCCGCTGCGCAATGCATGCAAGGGGCTGTAATATAAAACCTTGTTGAACAAACATTTTCTTAAGGTAACCTAATTTTTTATCCATTGGATCTGAGAAAGCACAACTATCCTCCACCGGGATAGTGGTACGCTTGGCTAAAGTAGAAACTGCTCCCTCCACCTTAGGGACCGTCTGCCATAAGTCTCGAGTGGTGGCGTCTATTGGGAACATTTTTCTAAATATCGGAGGAGGGGAAAGGGCACACCGGGTCTATCCCACTCCTTGCTAATAATCTCTGTAAGCCTTTTAGGTATAGGAAAAACGTCAGTACACACCGGTACCGCATAGTATTTATCCAGCCTACATAATTTCTCTGGGATTGCAACCGTGTCGCAATCGTTCAGAGCCGCTAACACCTCCCCTAGCAATATACGGAGGTTCTCAAGCTTAAATTTAAAATTTGAAATTTCTGAATCCGGTCTCCCCGGATCAGATCCGTCACCCACAGAATGAAGCTCTCCGTCCTCATGTTCTGCAAATTGTGACGCAGTATCGAACATGGCTCTCGTGTCATCGGCGCGCTCTGTTCTAAACCCAGAGCTATCGCGCTTGCCTCTTAACTCAGGCAAATTAGATAATACTTCTTTCATAACATTAGCCATATCATGCAAAGTGATTTGTAAGGGCCTTGATGTACTTGGCGCCACAATCTCACGCACCTCCTGAGCGGGAGGCAAAGGTACTGACACGTGAGGAGAGTTAGGCGGCATAACTTCCCCCTCGTTGTCTGGTGATAATTTCTTTACCGGTAAAGACTGACTTTTATTTAAATTAACATCAATACAATTGGTACACATATTTCTATTGGGCTCCACATTGGCTTTTAAACATAATGAACAAGCAGATTCATCTGTATTAGACATGTTTAAACAGACTAGCAATGAAGGCTAGCAAGCTTGGAAAAAATCTTTCAATAAATTTACAAGCAATAGAAAAAACGCTGCAGCGCTTTTAAAAACACAAAAAAACTGTCACAGTTGAAATAACAATGAACTAATTCAGTTATAGCCAACAATTTTAACAGTAAATGTATGAATTTAGCAGAGGATTGCACCCACTAGCAAACGGATGATTAACCTCTCAATACCCAAAAACAGATAATCAATTTAAGATTTAACGTTTTTATCACAGTCAAACACACTGTCACAGGTCTGCCGTGACTGATTACCTCCCTCAAAAATGAATTTTGAAGACCCCTGCGCCCTCTGAAGACGTCCTGGATCAAGGAGGAAGAAGCAGGAAGACTGCTAGAATTTTAACTGCTCAACAAGGCGCTAAAAAAGGTCCCTCCCACTCATATTACAACAGTGGGAGACCTCTTACAACGGTTTCTATGCAGAAATATATACGTTATGGAAAAAAATCATGCCCAAAAAGATTCATCACCAAAGTACCTCACAAAACGAATAACATGCCAATAAACGTTTTAAAAACAACTTTCCAGTGTTATGCAAAGTTCTCACTAAGCCTGCTACCAGTCGCTTCTACTGCAGTTAAGGCTCATACATTTATTTCAGTATTAACA
>NC_069504.1:112025167-112235167 GCF_027579735.1 Bombina bombina
GTTTAAGGTAAGCCTGATAGTGATTTAACAACAACTGGGATCATGCTTGCAAAAAAGGGTAATATTTATGTTAATACATTAATTAGTGTAAAAACGTTTGCATGGTTTATAGAAAAACGTTTTTTACTCTGAGGGTGATAAATCTTTATTTGGGGCCTAGTTTTCCACATGGCTAGCTAGATTACTCCTAGGAGTACTTTTTTAAGGCCTTCTGACTTTGAGTGCATGGTGGGAGGGGCCTATTTTCGCGCACTTTATGTGCAGTTGATACTCAGACTGAGACATCCAGCTTCCCTAAAGGAGTCCTCTGGCATCTAGGACCACTATTGAGGGTTTTTTTTCCTGCAAAAATTGTGTTTAAGGGCAGGTAGGAGCCACAGCAGAGCTGTGGCAGTGTGTTTGACTGTTTTTTTTTTTTTAACGGTTTTACTGTTTTTCTAATCCGGTTTGGGGCCTAAGGGGTTAATCATCCATTATACACACTGTAAAAATTTCGTAGAGTTTACTACTTTTTAACACTGTTTTGCAGTTTATGTGGTAGTTTTTTTCTCTTAAAGGCACAGTACCTGTTGCTCCGCCATGGAGTTTAAATTTAGTTCTTAAAATTCTTCAAGGGGTTCCGTTTGAACCTTTGCATTCCATAGATATTAAACTTTTATCTTGGAAAGTTCTGTTTCTAGTAGCTATCTCCTCGGCTCGAAGAGTTTCTGAGCTATCTGCCTTACAGTGTGATTCCCCTTATCTGATTTTCCATGCAGATAAGGTAGTTTTGAGTAACCAACCTGGGTTTCTTCCTAAGGTTGTTTCTAATAGGAATATCAATCAGGAGATTGTTGTTCCTTCATTATGTCCTAATCCTTCCTCAAAGAAGGAACGTCTTTTACACAATCTTGATGTGGTTCGTGCTTTAAAGTTTTATTTACAAGCTATGAAGGATTTTCGTCAAACATCTGCTTTGTTTGTTGACTACTCTGGACAGAGGAGAGGCCAAAAGGCTTCGGCAACTTCTTTCTTTTTGGCTGAGAAGCATAATCCGCTTAGCTTATGAGACTGCTGGCCAGCAGCCTCCTGAAAGAATTACAGCTCATTCCACTAGAGCGGTAGGTTTCACATGGGCTTTTAAAAATGAGGCCTCTGTTGAACAGATTTGTAAGGCGGCGACATGGTCTTCGCTTCACACTTTCTAAATTCTACAAATTCGATACTTTTGCTTCTTTGGAGGCTATTTTTGGGAGAAAGGTTTTACAGGCAGTGGTGCCTTCCGTTTAAGCGCCTGCCTTGTCCCTCCCTTCATCCGTGTCCTAAAGCTTTGGTATTGGTATCCCACAAGTAATGGATGAACCCGTGGACTGGATACACCACAAGAGAAATAAATTTATCATGTAAGCATAAATTTTGTTTTTTAGAGGCTTGTCCTAATCCATTAATAAGAGGAAGGATGCGTCATTCATCATTGAGCTATTGAAACCTAGGCATCTTTTGGGTGTAGTTAGGATTTTTTGGTGCAAATGTTTAAATGGTCTTATTCTACTTAATTTTAATTGCTCTTAAAAAAATAACTTAATCTGACCACTGCATAATGGTTATATTTGATATTGATATTGAGGGAGGGGTCCTCTTATGGAGCCCATTTCTCTGTTCTTGCCCATTCAGATGGAGGGTCTTAAAAAGGACTAGAAAGTCAAAATTTAAGTTGATTTTGATAGAACATGCAATTATTTACTTCTATTGTCTAAATTTGCTTTATTCGCTTAGTATCCTTTGACGATAAGCATATCTAGGTAGGCTCAGGAGCAACAATGCACATATTATCTTATTGCTTTACACGATGCATTTCGCTATCTCTGAGTAGTGCATTGCTGCTCCTTCAACAAAGGATATCAAGAGAATTAAGCAATATTGATAACAGAAGTAAATTGGACATTTGTTTAAAATTGTATGTTCTATTAGAATCATGAAAAAAATTGTGTTTCATGTCCCTTTAATTCTATCATTAGAACAGTTGATCACTGTACAAGTTATAATTAATCAAAGGACCCTTTAAACCATAGGACTTGTATGTATGATAACGCACCATGGTTCGTGGATAGAGTTTAAATCTTCAGGTAAAACGATTTCTATAGTGTGCAAAAACATTCTTACCATCTTACATTAACAATTGGTGCTTATACAATAAGTACTGCAAAACATTTACACACTTACTGGGCCATACTCCTCCAGATCCCCTTTTCCTTCTTCTAGGGTCACATAATCATTTTTGGGGGTTCTATGCAAAGACAATCGCCCTTTCTTTGACCTTTTATTTGGATCAGCAACAGGATCCTTAAAAACATTAATCTGAAAGAAAAGTGAAAATATAAAAAAAAAAGGCATTGACAAAATTCATTATTCAATTAATTTGATTGACACTACCAATTATCTACATTGGAATACGTAGATCAATAATGGAGATCATGGTCTAATTTCTTATATCACAAAGCATTACTGTGCTCTCATAATAAAAATAAAAAAAAAGGATCAAATAAGGTTACTGGTCTATGTTATCAAAATGCCACAAAAGATGATGCAATATTTGCAGACATAGTAAAACATGCCAAATATACACCTTTTAGTAATGTATTAAAGACATACCCCAAGGCCATTGGTCACCACATAGCTGCACTTAAACGAACAGTTCAGAAGGTCTCTGGTCAGTTTCTGCAGCAGTGCTCCTCCAGATCCAAATGCTATGTTTTCAATACTCCATTTATGCTTTTTCATTCCTTCTACAATCTAAGGACAACAACAAATAAAAAAATATATTATAAGTTTAAACAAAGTATTACATTTTGTAACAAGACAAAGATCATATTCCAGGTAAACTGGACGATTCTAATCAAATTCATATGATGCTCATTTGTCACTATTATGAGAAGGAAAAATAATGCAGACCTCACTTTGTGGAGAGGGTATTTGAACCATTGTGCATGGGGAGGGAGGGATTCGGTTATTCCACTTCAGGCTTAGAAAGAACAAAATCTAGATTTAAAGGGACAGTATACTCCAGAATTTTTATTGTTTAAAAAGATAGATAATCCCTTTATTATCCAATTTTGCATAACAAACACGGTTAAATTAATATACTTTTTACCTATGTGATTACCTTGTATCCAAGTCTCTGCAGACTGCTCCAATATGCAAGTTCTTTTGACAGACTTGCATTTTAGCCAAGCAGTGCTGACTCCTATAACATTCTGCTCACTCCCATGGAGTTATTTGTATGGTACACATGAACTAGCACTGTCAAATAGCACTGAGATAAGGAGGTGGCCTTCAAGGCCTTAGACATTAGCATAGCTACCTAGGTTTAGCTTTCAACAAAGAATACCAAAAGAGCAAAAACATAATTTATGCTTACCTGATAAATTTATTTGTCTTGTAGTGTGTTCAGTCCACGGGTCATCCATTACTTATGGGATATATTCTCCTTCCCAACAGGAAGTTGCAAGAGGATCACCCAAGCAGAGCTGCTATATAGCTCCTCCCCTCACATGTCATATCCAGTCATTTGACCGAAACAAGACGAGAAAGGAGAAACTATAGGGTGCAGTGGTGACTGGAGTTATAATTTAAAATTTAGAACCTGCCTCAAAAAGACAGGGCGGGCCGTGGACTGAACACACTACAAGAGAAATAAATTTATCAGGTAAGCATAAATTATGTTTTCTCTTGTTAAGTGTGTTCAGTCCACGGGTCATCCATTACTTATGGGATACCAATACCAAAGCTAAAGTACACGGATGATGGGAGGGACAAGGCAGGAACATTAAACAGAAGGAACCACTGCCTGTAGAACCTTTCTCCCAAAAACAGCCTCCGAAGAAGCAAAAGTGTCAAATTTGGAAAATTTGGAAAAAGTATGAAGTGAAGACCAAGTTGCAGCCTTGCAAATCTGTTCAACAGAGGCCTCATTCTTAAAGGCCCAGGTGGAAGCCACAGCTCTAGTGGAATAAGCTGTAATTTTTACAGGAGGCTGCTGTCCAGCAGTCTCGTAGGCTAAGCGTATTATGCTACGAAGCCAAAAAGAGACAGAGGTAGCCGAAGCCTTTTGACCTCTCCTCTGTCCAGAGTAAACGACAAACAAAGAAGTTTGTCGAAAATCTTTAGTTGCCTGTAAGTAGAACTTCAGGGCACGAACCACGTCTAGATTATGCAAAAGACGTTCCTTCTTTGAAGAAGGATTAGGGCATAACGATGGAACAACAATCTCTTGATTGATATTCCTGTTAGAAACAACCTTAGGTAAAAACCCAGGTTTAGTACGCAGGACTACCTTGTCTGAATGAAAGATCAGATAAGGGGAATCACAATGTAAGGCAGATAACTCAGAGACTCTTCGAGCCGAGGAAATAGCCATCAAAAACAGAACTTTCCAAGATAAAAGCTTAATATAAATGGAATGAAGGGGTTCAAACGGAACACCCTGAAGAACTTTAAGAACCAAGTTTAAGCTCCACGGAGGAGCAACAGTTTTAAACACAGGCTTAATCCTAGCCAAAGCCCTACAAAAAGTCTGGACGTCTGGATTCTCTGCCAGACGCTTGTGTAAAAGAATAGACAGAGCAGAAATCTGTCCCTTTAGTGAACTAGCGGATAAGCCCTTTTCTAAACCCTCTTGTAGAAAAGGCAATATCCTAGGAATCCTAACCTTACTCCATGAGTAACTCTTGGATTCACACCAATATAAATATTTACGCCATATCTTGTGGTAAATTTTTCTGGTAACAGGTTTCCGAGCCTGTATTAATGTATCAATAACCAAATCCGAAAACCCACGCTTTGATAGAATCAAGCGTTCAATTTCCAAGCAGTCAGCCTCCGAGAAATTAGGTTTGGATGGTTGAAAGGACCCTGAATTAGAAGGTCCTGCCTCAGGGGTAGAGACCATGGTGGACAGGACGACATGTCCACTAGGTCTGCATACCAGGTCCTGCGTGGCCACGCAGGCGCTATCAGAATCACCGATGATCTCTCCTGTTTGATCCTGGCAATCAGTCGAGGTAGCAACGGAAAAGGTGGAAACACATAAGCTATGTTGAAAACCCAAGGGGCTGCTAGTGCATCTACCAGCACCGCACCCGGGTCCCTGGACCTGGATCCGTAACAAGGAAGCTTGGCGTTCTGGCGAGATGCCATGAGATCCAGATCCGGTTTGCCCCAACGACGAATCAGTTGAGCAAATACCTCCGGGTGGAGTTTCCACTCCCCGGATGAAAGGTCTGGCGACTTAGAAAATCCGCCTCCCAGTTCTCCACGCCTGGGATGTAGATCGCTGACAGGTGGCAAGAGTGAGACTCTGCCCAGCGAATTATCTTCGAGACTTCCAACATCGATAGGGAACTCCTGGTTCCCCCTTGATGATTGATGTAAGCCACAGTCGTGATGTTGTCCGACTGAAATCTGATGAACCTCAGTGTTGCTAACCGAGGCCAAGCTAGAAGAGCATTGAATATTGCTCTTAATTCTAGAATGTTTATCGGGAGGAGTCTCTCCTCCTGAGTCCACAATCCCTGAGCCTTCAGGGAGTTCCATACTGCTCCCCAGCCTAGTAGGCTGGCATCTGATGTTACAATCGTCCAATCTGGTCTGCGAAAAGTCATTCCTTTGGACAGATGAACCCGTGACAACCACCAGAGAAGAGAATCTCTGGTCTCCTTGTCCAGGTTTAGCAAAGGGGACAGATCCGAGTAATCCCCGTTCCATTGACTTAGCATGCATAGTTGCAGCGGTCTGAGATGTAGGCGCGCAAATGGCACTATGTCCATTGCCGCGACCATTAAGCCGATTACTTCCATGCACTGAGCTACTGATGGGCTTGGAATGGAGTGAAGTACACGGCAAGCATTGAGAATCTTTGATAACCTGGACTCCGTCAGGTAAATCTTCATCTCTACAGAATCTATAAGAGTCCCTAGAAAAGGGACCCTTGTGAGTGGTAACAGAACTCTTTTCCACGTTCACTTTCCACCCATGCAACCTCAGAAATGCTAGAACCATCTCTGTATGAGACTTTGCATTTTGAAAACTTGACGCTTGTATCAGAATGTCGTCTAGGTACGGAGCCACCGCTATGCCTCGCGGTCTTAGTACCGCCAGAAGTGAGCCCAGAACCTTTGTAAAAATTCTCGGGGCCGTAGCTAACCCGAAGGGAAGAGCTACAAACTGGTAATGCCTGTCTAGAAAGGCAAACCTTAGGTACCGATAATGATCTTTGTGAATCGGTGTGTGAAGGTAGGCATCCTTTAAGTCCACTGTGGTCATATATTGACCCTCTTGGATCATGGGTAGGATGGTCCGAATGGTTTCCATCTTGAACGATGGAACCCTTAGGAATTTGTTTAAGATTTTTAAGTCTAAGATTGGTCTGAAGGTTCCCTCTTTCTTGGGAACCACAAACAGATTTGAATAAAACCCTTGCCCCTGTTCCGTTCGCGGAACTGGGTGGATCACTCCCATCACTAAGAGGTCTTGTACACATTGTAGAAATGCCTCTTTCTTTACTAGGTTTGTTGATAACCTTGACAGATGAAACCTCCCTTGTGGAGGAGAAGTTTTGAAATCCAGAAGGTATCCCTGAGATATAATCTCCAACGTCCAGGGATCCTGTACATCTCTTGCCCAAGCCTGGGCGAAGAGAGAAAGTCTGCCCCCCACTAGATCCGTCTCCGGAAAGGGGGCCCTGTCTTCATGCTGTCTTAGGGGCGGAAGTAGGCTTTCTGGCCTGCTTGCCCTTGTTCCATGACTGGTTGCCTTTCCAACCCTGTCTGTAACGAGCAGTAGCTCCTTGCCGTTTTGGAGCGGAGGAAGTTGATGCCGCTCCTGCCTTGAAATTACGAAAGGCATGAAAATTAGACTGTTTGGCCTTTGATTTGGCCCTGTCCTGAGGAAGGGTGTGGCCCTTACCTCCAGTAATGTCAGCAATAATTTCCTTCAAGCCGGGCCCGAATAAGGTCTGCCCTTTGAAAGGAATGTTTAGTAGTTTAGACTTAGAAGTTACATCTGCTGACCAGGATTTAAGCCATAGCGCTCTGCGCGCCTGTATGGCGAATCCGGAATTCTTAGCCGTAAGTTTGGTTAAATGCACTACGGCATCCAAAACAAACGCATTAGCCAGCTTAAGGGTTCTAATCTTGCTCAAAGATTCATCCAATGGTGCTGTGCGAATCGCCTCTTCCAGAGACTCAAACCAGAATGCCGCTGCAGCAGTGACAGGCGCAATGCATGCAAGAGGCTGTAATATAAAACCTTGTTGAACAAACATTTTCTTAAGGTAACCCTCTAATTTTTTATCCATTGGATCTGAGAAAGCACAGCTATCCTCTACCGGGATAGTGGTACGCTTGGCTAAAGTAGAAACTGCTCCATCCACCTTAGGGACCGTCTGCCATAAGTCTCGTGTGGTGGCGTCTATAGGGAACATTTTTCTAAATATCGGAGGAGGGGAAAAAGGCACACCGGGTCTATCCCACTCCTTGCTAATAATCTCTGTAAGCCTCTTTGGTATAGGAAAAATGTCAGTACACACCGGTACCGCATAGTATTTATCCAGCCTACATAATTTCTCTGGGATTGCCACCGTGTCACAATCATTCAGAGCCGCTAACACCTCCCCTAGCAACACACGGAGGTTCTCAAGCTTAAATTTAAAATTTCTGAATCCGGTCTCCCCGAATCAGAACCGTCACCCACAGAATGAAGCTCTCCGTCCTCATGTTCTGCAAATTGTGACGCAGTATCAGACATGGCTCTCGTGTCATCGGCGCGCTCTGTCCTTAACCCAGAGCTGTCGCGCTTGCCTCTTAACTCGGGCATATTGTATAATACTTCTTTCATAACATTAGCCATATCATGTAAAGTGATTTGTAAGGGCATTGATGTACTTGGTGCCTCAATCTTACGCACCTCCCGAGCGGGAGACGAAGGTACTGACACGTGAGGAGAGTTAGACGGCATAACTTCCCCCTCGTTGTCTGGTGATAATTTCTTTATCGGTACAGATTGACTTTTATTCAAAGTAATATCAATACAATTGGTACACATATTTCTATTGGGCTCCACATCGGCTTTTAAACATAATGAACAAGCAGATTCCTCTGTATCAGACATGTTTAAACAGACTAGCAATGAAGCTAGCAAAATTGGAAATTACTTTAATAAGTTTACAAGCAATATAAAAACGCTGCAGCGCTTTTTTTTTTTTTTTTTAAAACACAATTGAATAACAAAGAACTAGTTCAGTTATAGTCAACAATTCTTTAAATGTATTAATTAGCAGAGGATTGCACCCATTAGCAAAAGGATGATTAACCCCTCAGTACCCAAAAACGGATATCAAATTAAGATTTAACGCTTTTATCACAGTCAAACACACTGTCACAGGTCTGCTGTGACTGATTACCTCCCTCAAAAACGAATTTTGAAGACCCCTGAGCTCTCTAGAGACGTCCTGGATCAAGGAGGAAGAAGCAGGAAGACTGTGCTAGAATTTTAACTGCGCAACAAGGCGCTAAAAAAGGCCCCTCCCACTCATTTACAACAGTGGGAGACCCGATATAACCGTTTCTATGCAGAAATATACGTTAGCCATGTGGAAAAAAATCATGCCCAAAAGGATTTATCACCAAAGTACCTCACAAAACGAATAACATGCCAGTAAACATTTTAAAAACAAACTTTTTTAATGTCATGCAAAGTTATCACTAAGCCTGCTACCAGTCGCTTCCACTGCAGATAAGGCTTAAGCATTATTTCAGTATTAACAGTATTTTCTCAGTCAAATTCTAGTCCCTAGAAAATAACTCTACTGTGCATACATTTATCAGCCTGATACCAGTCACTACTACTGCATTTAAGGCTGTACTTACATCATACGGGTAACAGCAGTGTTTTCTTAGTCAATTCCATTCCCAGAAAATATTGTACTGCACATACCTCATTTGCGGGGGACCCCGCATGCTATTCCCATTTTCTGAAGTTACCCCACTCCTCAGAATGTCGAGAACAGCCAGTGGATCTTAGTTACGCCTGCTAAGATCATAGAAAACGCAGGCAGTTTCTTCTTCCAAATACTGCCTGAGATAGAAAAACAGCACACTCCGGTGCCATTTAAAATAACAAACTTTTGATTGAAGAATAGTTAAGTAAAAACTCCAACTCCTCTCGGGACCTCCTTCTTTGTTGAGGGTTGCAAGAGAATGACTGGATATGACATGTGAGGGGAGGAGCTATATAGCAGCTCTGCTTGGGTGATCCTCTTGCAACTTCCTGTTGGGAAGGAGAATATATCCCATAAGTAATGGATGACCCGTGGACTGAACACACTTAAGAGAAATCATTGTTTTTTTATTATGCAGATTTACTGCATTGAGTGGTCCTTTAATAAAAAGCGTTATGCAACAGTAGATTCTTTTTAATCTCTTGATGAACAAATAGGATATACGCTTTACTTTTCCCACGTGAAAAACAACCTAATGATTATACCTAGCCAAATTAAAAAAGTAATGTAGCAAAACATATTGGAGGAGGTCAAACAAAGCACTACACATCTCTACTGACCTGAGCCACAGCCTTTTCTATACAATAATGAAACATAATGCATTACTTCTCCTTAAAGTAAGGTGACCATATTTTTAAAATGAAATCCGGGGACATTTTTTTTTTTTATTGGCAAATGGTAAAAAACTATTTTATTAGCACAGGGTACTCCACAGTTGCTTACAAATTGGGTGATAGTATGGGGTGTAATAACATTTTGGTTGGGAGAATTAGGAGATCAGGGAAACAATGTTATAAAAATAAAATACAGCAATTAAAAATATCTTCCTACTAATTAAGAAAATAGTGATAGAGGCTTGACAGGCAATGAGGACTTGCAGTGTTTATCTCACTGACAGCTCAGGAAGCATCAGGGTTCACCGGCTGGTGGCAGATGCAAAAGGACACAGGGGGCAATATAATATAAAATATAACCTGGCTCCAGGTTATTCTAGTGTCTCTTGCTGTCTGTGTGCCTCATCCCTCACCTAAACTCTGTTCAATTAGAGCCTTATTGCAAGAAAAGATCCCTGAGCGGAGTGTGGCCAGAGCACAGAGGGAGAAGTTTAAATCAAGCACATGTCAGGGATCAAAACACCAGCTCCTCTCACCTCCTCTCCCTGGACCTGCATGCTGATGGTACAGGATTACAGACTGTATACATGTTTAGCGTGCTGCAAGAAGAGATGGGCGGGGCTAAGGTGCAACTAAAAAAGCTATGGTAGGATAGTGTTACTTACAGAGCTGCCACCTATGCTGCACAGTTTGTTAATGCTTGTGCTTGCTGAACAAAATACAGTCACACAGTGCATGTGCTGCCGATTGCACTGAATATAGCAACTTCTGCACCGCTAGTAGTAGCTCCGCCCCTGGCCAGCTGAACGTGCTGAAGATGTGAGAATGTTTTGTAACAGGAGCGGTACAGACCATCTGTCTTCCGGGGACATAATCTGTCCGGGGACAGTCACCTCAATCCGGGGACGTCTGGTCACCCTACCTTAAAGGACCAGTCAACACAGTAGATTTGCATAATCAACAAATGCAAGATAACAAGACAATTCAATAGCACTTAGTCTGAACTTCAAATGAGCAGTAGATTTTTTTTTCTGACAATTTTAAAAAAATAAAATTATGTCCATTTCCACTCCCCTGTACCATGTGACAGCCATCAGCCAATCACAAATGCATACACGCATGTTTTGTGAATTCTTCCACATGCTCAGTAGGAGCTGGTGACTCAGAAAGTTTAAATGTAAAAAGACTGTGCACATTTTGTTAATGGAAGTAAATTGGAAAGTTGTTTAAAATTGCATGCTCTTTCTGAATAATGAAAGTTTCATTTTGACTTGAGTGTCCCTTTAAAAAGAGACATAAAAGTTTTTTTTTCTTGGTTTAGATAAAGCCTGTCATTTTAAACAACTTTTCAATTTATTTCTATTATAAGTTCTTCCTTCTTTTTATATCCCTTGTTGATAAGCAAGGAGGTAAGCTCAGGAGCGTGCATGTTTTACATTTGGAAAAGCATAGATGGTAGCATTTTCCCCGTCATGTGCACACTACCTACCTAGGTATCTCTTTAACAAAGAATACAATGAACACAGCAAATTTGTTAATAGAAGTAAAACTGGAAAGTGGTTTAAAAAAAATTAGTCTGGTCTGTCTGATCATGAAAGAAAAAAAAATAAAAAGAAAAAGTTTGGGTTTCATTTAAATTTGTGCTGTAGACTTTATGTTCTGGAAGTTTGGCAACTGACAATATTAGTGCACGTTACCTCTTGAAGTGTATTTATATCAACACCATCTCCTTGTATTACCCGAAGGTAAGGAGGCAAAACTTTATATCCTCTTGAATTTTCTTCAGCAGGAAATTTCCTTCCCAAAATTTCCAAAACCTGTAAAATAAAAGTTAACTGTTGTTACATCTGAAATAGAATATAAGTAAATCCTATACAAGCCCGAGCCTCAGAACATCTTACCTTTAATACCGTATCAAGAGGATTTCCAGAATCCGGTCGAACTATTAATGGTGCCGCCGCACTTCTCGACTCTATTAAATGCCTTAAATCCTCCCCCCAGATTTTCTCACATGCATTGTAAATGTCGTAGCTATCACTGACCACAGAGACTGGTACGGAGGAAAACTGTGTCACAATATGCTCAAATGCATCCTTTTCACGATCTTTACCCCAGGCTGTTATTGTGCTGAAAAACAGGAGCAGCTACCTTTACAAAATATAATGTCTGTGTTCACAACACTAGAGTCAGCATAGGAGTACAGAAGGACTGCGTATATAATATATATGTCCCAGGACTTGAAAGGGAGCGTGCATCTGGTATGTGCAGGTACAGTTATGTTATTTTCCTGTTCAGTTTAAGGAAGTCCTATGAAATCTCATGAGATCACAGCAAAGCATTACCTCAGCACTGCTGATGCTGATTGGCTATTTTTTTTCCGACTTGCAGTTCGACAGCAGCTGAAGTATAACTGTTTACACAGCATTTACTCTGGTGAGCTGAAAAAATTTGGGAGGTAAAAATGTTCTTTTTACATAGAGATGCTCAGGTCATATTCCGGTCAGCTTTTTACAGTTATGCTGCATCACTTTCAAGTGATAGCATATGAGTATTATGTCCCTTTAAGGCAGGGGTGGGCCACTATTGGCTTTCCAGATGTTATGGAGTACATCTCCCATGATGCTTTGCCAACATTATGTGAGATGTAGTCTATAACATCTGGAGGGCCAATAATTGCCCACCCCTGCTTTAAGGTGTCGTGTGTGTGCCTTCAAAGACATTAAGGTGAAATCAAAAATAAAAATTATACATATACAAGTACTTTTCTCCCCTCACTGCTGTCTGGCTCTATTTCCTATATTGTTTTTAATGGTGCTCGCCAGCAAGCAGATAGCAAAGAATTGCAGCGAAAAGACAATCGTGTTTAGATTCTTGCTTACTTTTTGGGGTAAATTTATTGGCTATGTGGATCATAAGCGAACCTGTCGCTACATATTGAAGTAGAAACGACTTATTTTTCCTTTCCGCCACTTTCGAAGTGACCAGATCAAATACCCCAACACCCATTCGTTTGGGGTGATTGACATTTCCTACTCAAAGCGTGAAATACTGAGTATATATATATATATATATATATATATATATATATATATATATATATATATATATATATATATATATATATATATATATATATATATATATATATATATATATATATATATATATATATTCCAAGTAAGTGCACTCTCACTCGCCAACCCAAACACAGACCAGGGTGCTATTCAATCAAGATAAGGAAAAGCACTCACTGGATTTAAGTACAATAACTATTTATTGGTAGTGACGTTTCGGGGCATTCACCCCTTCCTCAGACGGAAGGGGTGAATGCCCCGAAACGTCACTACCAATAAATAGTTATTGTACTTAAATCCAGTGAGTGCTTATCCTTATCTTGATTATCTATCTATCTATCTATCTATCTCTATATCTATCTACACACACACACATCGGCCGATGAGCTGCTATATCAGGCTGGACTGCTTAACTTTAATCAACATCTAAATATAGAATCAATCTCAAGACACTTTTTTAATTAAGGTAGATATCACTTGTGTGTGCTGTACCTTGCATTTACCATCAGTAAAACTAATGACTAATGAGAATAAAATTACTCTTAGTGTGACATTTTCTACTGATCCAGGTATGGAATAGGTGATTACAACTCTTACAAATTATTGCAGCTGTATATTAAATGTTTTATACTAGGACAAAAAAAGTAGAGAATAGAACCAATCAGAAATGTTTTAAATGACCTCTGATTACAAACGCGTTTTTAATTAAACAGGATTACAATTGCCCTTTTTAAAAAACATACCATATTGTAACCATAAAAATTAAAAAAAAAAAAAAAAAAAGTCCTAGGTTTTAAAAAAACTGCCCAAAAGAACTTAATTTGTAGACCACAATTTTTTGTGCAATAACCAAAATCCAGTGACGTTGGCACAACAGCCACTCATCATAATGTAGCAATTTATATATTGTTCAGAATTTTAAAAAAAAAAAAAAAAAAAGTTCTACCTGTGTTCAGCTGCTGGGACAGAAAATCCTGGAACTGGGTCTTTTGTACCATAGTATCGCTTTATTAATCCAATCCCTGCTACAGTGTCTGTTCCTTTAAAATTTACCAAGTGAGCAGATGCACCAATTCCTGCAGTCTTAAAGTAAATACAATACACAATATATTAGAGGGAAATCATTTCTAATTTGCATATTATGCTGATTTATAGCAGATTAAAAAACAGAACTATATAACTTTATAATATAATTATATCACAGTAACACTGATCCCTGCACAGAGAAGTATTGGGTATTTAAAAACCCCCAAAAAGAAACATGCAGATTTATATTGGCTGATCAATCAATATCTTGACAGATGCATACTGATGTGGGGAACTGGTGGCCACAGAGCTTTCAGGACACTCATTTGAACTCATGCTGCCTTTTGACTTTGAAACGTAGTTACAGGCATGTGCATTCTGACTATTCGTTAGCAAATATGTCCAAATACACCCATAAGCAGTGGCAGATACACCCATAAGCAGTGGCCGGATTTCTTCATGTGAAAGTGTGATACACTAAGATCTGTGCAAATCCAGATCTTAGTATGTTGTACTTTCGAAAGGACAAATCCAGCTCAGGAAATGGCTATATTCAGCATTTGTTTGCCAACAAATAGCCCAATGCATATGACTAATTAGTGATTTTTTATGTAACGCATACAGAATGAAATACAGCATCTGATTGGGGAACAGATTAATGCTTTCCAGATTAATGCAGTTACAGGCATGTGCATTCTGACTATTCGTTAGCAAATATGTCCAAATACACCCATAAGCAGTGGCACTATAAAGGCAAGCTCCCAAAACATAATTCTATTATTCTTAAATTAAAAGTATATATATTTATATTTATTTATTATCTTAAATAGTTTGATAAGAATTTCTGATAGGGAGTGGTGTTAGCATCTATTGTTATTTGGCATGACAAATATGGCCACCACCAGCAGCATTTGGCTATTTTCAGAGCCGGATTTCTTCATGTGAAAGTGTGATACACTAAGATCTGTGCAAATCCAGATCTTAGTATGTTGTACTTTCGAAAGGACAAATCCAGCTCAGGAAATGGCTATATTCAGCATTTGTTTGCCAACAAATAGCCCAATGCATATGACTAATTAGTGATTTTTTATGTAACGCATACAGAATGAAATACAGCATCTGATTGGGGAACAGATTAATGCTTTCCAATATTATAAACCATTTCTGTTTCATTGCTTCTAGTAAAAGTTTTATCAGCATACGCACATATATTCGGTTAAAGCATCGGCTTGGATGACACAAATTAGGTCTTTAGACATAATACGCCCCACTAACAGCCTTCGGAGCTTTAACACTGATGCACAGGCTCTCACAGCATATTTGTAAATAGCAGTAAAGTATGAAGCTATGTTAGCACTTCCCTTCAGATGCTCGTTGCCAGCCCCAGTCCTCCCAGACCGTATCCAGAAACAAGAAATATCAAATGTGGCGGCACTGTATAACCTCAGGGGATGCAAGCTGCTCTTTTTCACTGTGAAACCTGCCTTCTTTCACCTTCAAAATAAAAAGCTTACAATGGTGTAGCACGTTTCAAATAAAATGGTCGGCGCACAGACAGGTCACTCTCACAGGATTTCAGTTTTAATTCAGCCTTTTATTAAAGACATCACAAGGGTATCTTCAGATGCAGCTTTAGATTTTATTCAAATATAGCTCAACGCGTTTCAGCAAAACAAGCCTCTCTCAAGAGCATAAAATTAATATATGTCAAAGCAAGCTGGAGTAGGCTACTGTGAGTATGTGTTTAAAAAGAGTATGCAAACAAGCATACAATAGGGTACGCTTATAAATGTAATAAAACAACAAAATGTGCTATGAGAAATAACAAACTAAAAAAACAGTACATATGATGAACAACAAGTGCTAAAAATAAACAATCAATGCAAGTTGCGAAACAATGTAATAAGGAGAGTGCTATAAACCCTAAATCATATGCATAAAAAGTATCATAACCAGTGCAAATATAAACATTTTAGTGTTCAAAAGTAATAGAACAATGGAATATTCAATGGTGTGTTTACCACAAATAAAAAAGTGATAAGGTCCGGTGATTAAAACCTGGATCAATAGTGTAAAAAAAAAATTGGATAATTCAATACAAAAAAACAAAAACAAAACAATTATTCAGTAGAAAAAAGACGAAACATAAAAGTACTGAGTGTGAGTGTTAAAAAAATATTGGTGCAATCACCAAACAGTTCAGAAGTGAAGGCAGCTCCTCTTCGAAGCCGGTGGCGAGTCGGGTGATCTAAGAAATGGAGACAGAAAGAAGAGAGCGCCTAATGGTGTGATAGAGGGATTTCCCCTTTTGCAGCTCCCAGGACCAGCCCGCTATTGCTTTCGGCGGATAACAGGCAGGATCTATCCCGCAGCGCAATGACTGCTGTAAAAGGTCAGCCTGCTCGTATGCACTAATTGCTAGTGCCAACTCTTTTGTGAGTACCTTTTCATCGTTTGCTGTTCCCTCTGGGTTTTTCACTTACCAGTACGATATCACACCATTAGGCGCTCTCTTCTTTCTGTCTCCATTACTGTGAGTATGGCCTGTTTGTGTGCCTACCATTTTATTTGAAACGTACTACACCATTGTGAGATTTTTATTTTGGAGGTGAAAGAAGGCAGTTTTCACAGAGCAAAAGAGCAGCTTGCATCCCCTGAAGTGATACAGCGCCGCCACATTTGATATTCCTCACAGCATATTTGCATATGTTGCTGAAAAAACGTAATAGCTTTTACTAGAAGCTTTTTCGCTTATTGGAAGTATACTGCAAAAACGCTTTTATTTAAAATTGAAATGCCCCGTTTCTATCTCTGTTTGGAAACCCTTGCAATACCATATTCATCAATATTTATATTTTAGGAACCCTATCAAAAGGAACTTAAAAATATTGTTACCTCCTGTGAAGAGACTCCTCTGTAGCCAAAGTCATGTAATTTATACTCTAATCCTTCCAAGCTACCAGAAGTGTCAAGCAAATATTTTGCCAGAATTTTCTTTTGTTCTCTTGAATTTGTTGCCACAGTGATTGGATACCAAGTCTGAACCAGGATTGTCTGCAATTATAAAAACAACATTACATTCTAGCATGACTATATTTCTATAGGATTACAGCAAATGAAAAATACATGAAAACAGAGCAAATTTCATTAGAGCATGAAAAAGTAAACAAAGTCTAGTTTATTTGTATCTGAATCACAAAAGTTTAATTTTGACTAAAAAGGGGCACGAAACTCATTTTTCTTTTGTGATTTAGAAAGAGCATGCAATTTTAAACAACTATCCAATTTACTTCTATTATCTAATTTGCTTCATTCTCTTGATATCCTTTGTTGAAAGGCATATCTAAATAGGTTTAGTAGCTGCTGATTGGTGGCTACACATAGTTACCTTATGTGATTGGCTCACCCATGTGCATTACTTTTTCGTCAACAAACGATATCTAAAGAATGAAGCAAATTCGATGATAAGTAAATTAGAATGTTTAAAAAATCATGAAATAAATATTTTGGGTTTCATGTCCCTTTAAAACTGGTTTTAAGTTTTTTTTTTTTGCATACATTAGAGTGGACTATTGTGGTTGTGTTTTATGGCTTTAATTTGTTCGTTATGTTTTTAAGCCATTTTTTTGTGAAGTGAACGGTTATGACATAAATATAGCTTAATTCACAACTTGTGACTGACAAATCTTTATGAATTTCACAGTTTGAGTTGGAAGATGTGCCAACCTTTTACCATGAAATTAATTTAATCAGTTTACTGAATGTAGGCCAATGTCTCTTGTTTGTACGGACCTCTATAGAGAGCGGTACAGTGTTTTCTGGTACTTTATAGATAGATAATTCAATTAATCTGATGACTAAAATAAATTCAAGGAGACTATCATAAAATGATGTTATGCTTGTTAGATTTGAAAGCATATATCTGATAAATCTTAACATCTCTTTCTACAGGAGATAGAGATGTATGTATGTTGCCTAGCTAGTTGAACTAGCTGATAAACCATTGTCAAGCCAATCTAGTAAGAACCGAAGAATTCTTGGGATCCGAAAAGAACACCAATAGAATCCTTTAGAAGAGCACAACACAAAATATGTTTTACAAATCTTGTGGTAAATCCTTTGAGTCACAGGTTTCCTATCCTGTAACAGAGTGTCAATCACAGAATCTGAAAATCCTCTGTCTCAAAACTAGGCGTTTAACCTCCACGCGGTACAATTTAGAGATTTGAGGTCCTTATGGAAAAAGAGGACCTTGTGATAACAGGGCTTGTCTCAGAGGAAGACACCATGGAAGCGTTGACGACATCTGTACTAGGCCCGCATATCAGGTCCTGTGGGGCCAGCCTGGAGCAATTAATATCATTGATGGAAACTCCTGTTTGAGCCGAGCAATGACTCTCGGAAAGAAGAACAAACGGAGGAAACAGGTATCCAAGATGGAATTCCCATGGGCATACCAAAGCGAACATCATGTGAGCCCTAGGATCTCTTGATCTTACACAACACTTTGGAAGTTTGCGATTTAAGTGGGAAGCCATCAGATCTGTCTGGTAGACCCCATTTGATCATCAACTGATTGAATATGCCCTGATGGAAAGACCATTCTCCTGGATGAACTGATTGACGGCTGAGGTAATCTGCCTCCCAGTTGTACACACCTGGTATATGAATCGCTGACAGGGAGCACTGATTACTCTCTGCCCAGGACAGAATTTAAGGGACTTCCTGCATGGCCAGTAGACTAGAAATTATCAAGGAGGTACTTGCATAGGCCACCACTGTGATATTGTCCAACTGGAAGCGGATACATTTATCCTCCTTCAACAGAGGCCAGCCCTGAAGAATCATTTGAAGTTCCAGAATGTTTATTGGTAACCTTGCCTCTAAAGTAGACCAAACCCCTTGCACTCTTCGAGAATTCAAGCCTGCCCACACCCTAACAGACTGGCATCTGTAGTGACAATGGCCCATGACGCACGAAGAAAAGATACCCAAGTCTCCTCTAGGGGGCGCTCTTCAAAAACCAAACACATATATATATATATATATATAGTGAACAATAAAGAATGTACAAAATAAAAGTCCAAAAGCACTCATAGGGAAAGTAATGCAGCTCTGTCATAGGATGGTCAGGATCCTGATGATGCAAACAATCTGGAAGAAGAAAACACAGAGGCGCCAAATGGCCTAGTGCCATTAAAACAAAAACAGAAACAAATATAGCAAGTGGCTATTCCAAAGCAAATGGCACCAGATGGTGCTAAAAGGGCAGGCTGGCACGCACTTCAGTTGTCTAGCTAACTGTATACAGGCAAGCAGCTTCAGAGGTCAAATCCAAAATGGCAACCAGTGTGTTTCTATATAGAGAAAAATAATGGAACCACAATAGCCTAGCACAGTTTGACTCAATTCAGTGCAATGTTATAGGTCACACTTGCATCATCAAAAGCACCTCCAAGTGCAATCCAAACAGGCTGTCCAGCTGACTGATCTCAGTTGGTGCACGGGTTACACTCCAATCCACAGGTGGTGTTAGAACAAAGTCCAGAATACAGCAAGTGTATGTATAAAATCAAAACAATCTTTAATAAAAAGCAACGCGTTTCTCAGTCTACACAGGGCTGTTTCCGCGATTTGTTGCTCCAAAAGTAGATAATTCTTTGACCACTGACTGAGCATGGATAGTTGAAGGGGACGTAAATGAAAGCAGACAAAGAAACCGTGACTAAAGCGCTTACCATAAGCCCCACTACATGGCAATGGAGTTCTCTGCAGGGAGAGACAGAGAACTCCATTACAGCATCACATAAATGCTTGAGTCATTTTAAAGGCCTTAATGCAATTTGTAAATACTCGGTAGAGGAATTGTCTGCCACCATTTTGGCTAGAGAGTCACACAGGTGATAGAAACAGCTGGTCTAAGTAAAAGACCTGTTTGGAGAAAGTTTCTTTATGAAAGACTCTAATTTGCAGTCCATTGGGTATCTAAATGAAATGTTATTCTCCATATGAATAGTTGTGCATTTGGCGAGAGTGGAAATAGCACCATCAACCTTAGGGTTTGTTTCACACATTCTGTTCTGGAATGGGTACATTTTCCTAATCTTGTGGAAGGGGCAAAATGTACACCTGGCCAGGTGTCCATGTAAAAAAGTTAAGCATAAAAACCAATGGTCCCCAGCCTAACCGGAGCCACCTCTACCAAACCACATATTGCACTCACCAAAAATGTTGGTCTTCTTAAAGGGCAATATCAAAAGTGCCCTCAAAAATACCCCATGAGCTTCCAGAAGGCTGAGAAGGGTCAGAGACTTAACTGATAATGTTCCCAATATGATAAATTAATTTATTTCTTGGTAGTGAGACTCCACAGTCCTTACTTTTGTAAATTACATCACATGGCCAGCAGGAGGAGGCAGAGACACCCTACACCAGAGTTTTAACTATCCCTCCTACTTCTCCTTCCAAAATTGCTATATAGCCTAGGAAATAAGGTAGTAAGAAAGATCATAGGGTACCGAGATGCAAACAAGGAAACAAAATCTGTCTGTGGACTC
Organism: Bombina bombina; assembly: GCF_027579735.1. Classification (NCBI taxonomy): domain Eukaryota; kingdom Metazoa; phylum Chordata; class Amphibia; order Anura; family Bombinatoridae; genus Bombina; species Bombina bombina. The sequence goes on from NC_069504.1 coordinate 112,045,473, forward strand.
TCACTACCAACTAAAAAATTTAATTTATCAGGTAATAATACATTATTTTTTCTTTCTAATGGTAGTGAGAGTCCATGGTCCTTACTTTTGGGAACCAATACTCAAGCTGTGGAGTCCACGAAAAAAAATGGGTGAGACAAGAAAAGAATAAAGTGAGAGGCAGGCCTTCAATTAGCAGAAACTACTGCCTGTAGAAGATCCCTGCCAAAAGCTGTCTCTGCCTAGGCAAAAACTGTCAAAATGAAAGAATCTGGTAAAAAGTATGCAAAGATGGCCAAGTCGCTTCCTTGCATATCTGTTCCTCAGAAGCCTCATTCCTAAAGGCCCAGGAAGAGGAGACTGAACGAGTAGAATGATCAGTAATTTTAGTGGGTGGTTGTTGACCCGTCTCCAAGTAAGCCATACAAAGCTAACTCCTCAACCAAAAAGACAAGGATACCGCAGTAGCCTTCTGATCTTTCCGTTTACCAGAATACAAAACAAATAAATTAGAAGATTGACAAAGTCTTTAGTAGCTTGCAAATAAAATTTTAAAGCTCTAACATCAAAATTATGTAAAAGTCTGGGCCCAATAAATACTTACCTTTAAAGGCCAGGGATAAAAGTCTAGACTTTAGATACCATACCCGCAGACCAAGATGATTTTAGCCAAAAGAGCCCTTCTGGCTAAAAGTGCCAGAGCACTACTCTTAGAATTAATGCAGATAATATGTACCATGCCTCACAACATTTGCGGATTTAAGAAACGTGATGCACCCCTGGAATGTCCTCCAAGGAAGATTCTTCTGAAACCAATTCAGGTAGAGAATCCCACCAAAAAGCAGCGGCACTTGCAACCGCCGTCACACTCATTGGGCCTTAAACTGAGGAGTAAATTCAGTCACACCATCATAAGTGACAAATACTGGTAGGGGATCCGCTTTAAGAGCTGGACCTCGATCTTGAGGATGGTTCTACAAAATTAATGCTAGGCAGGAACCACAAAGCTGAGCTGGAGCGCACACTGTAGTAGATTTACACAGTAAGCATTTGTCAGGTGGAAATACAGGGAGTGCAGAATTATTAGGCAAATTAGTATTTTGACCACATCATCCTCTTTATGCATGTTGTCTTACTCCAAGCTGTATAGGCTCGAAAGCCTACTACCAATTAAGCATATTAGGTGATGTGCATCTCTGTAATGAGAAGGGGTGTGGTCTAATGACATCAACACCCTATATCAGGTGTGCATAATTATTAGGCAACTTCCTTTCCTTTGGCAAAATGGGTCAAAAGAAGGACTTGACAGGCTCAGAAAAGTAAAAAATAGTGAGATATCTTGCAGAGGAATGCAGCACTCTTAAAATTGCAAAGCTTCTGAAGCGTGATCATCGAACAATCAAGCGTTTCATTCAAAATAGTCAACAGGGTCGCAAGAAGTGTGTGGAAAAACCAAGGCGCATAATAACTGCCCATGAACTGAGAAAAGTCAAGCGTGCAGCTGCCAAGATGCCACTTGCCACCAGTTTGGCCATATTTCAGAGCTGCAACATCACTGGAGTGCCCAAAAGCACAAGGTGTGCAATACTCAGAGACATGGCCAAGGTAAGAAAGGCTGAAAGACGACCACCACTGAACAAGACACACAAGCTGAAACGTCAAGACTGGGCCAAGAAATATCTCAAGACTGATTTTTCTAAGGTTTTATGGACTGATGAAATGAGAGTGAGTCTTGATGGGCCAGATGGATGGGCCCGTGGCTGGATTGGTAAAGGGCAGAGAGCTCCAGTCCGACTCAGATGCCAGCAAGGTGGAGGTGGAGTACTGGTTTGGGCTGGTATCATCAAAGATGAGCTTGTGGGGCCTTTTCGGGTCGAGGATGGAGTCAAGCTCAACTCCCAGTCCTACTGCCAGTTTCTGGAAGACACCTTCTTCAAGCAGTGGTACAGGAAGAAGTTTGCATCCTTCAAGAAAAACATGATTTTCATGCAGGACAATGCACCATCACATGCGTCCAAGTACTCCACAGCGTGGCTGGCAAGAAAGGGTATAAAAGAAGAAAATCTAATGACATGGCCTCCTTGTTCACCTGATCTGAACCCCATTGAGAGCCTGTGGTCCATCATCAAATGTGAGATTTACAAGGAGGGAAAACAGTACACCTCTCTGAACAGTGTCTGGGAGGCTGTGGTTGCTGCTGCACGCAATGTTGATGGTGAACAGATCAAAACACTGACAGAATCCATGGATGGCAGGCTTTTGAGTGTCCTTGCAAAGAAATGTGACTATATTGGTCACTGATTTGTTTTTGTTTTGTTTTTGAATGTCAGAAATGTATATTTGTGAATGTTGAGATGTTATATTGGTTTCACTGGTAAAAATAAATAATTGAAATGGGTATACAGGGAGTGCAGAATTATTAGGCAAGTTGTATTTTTGAGGATTAATTTTATTATTGAACAACAACCATGTTCTCAATGAACCCAAAAAACTCAATATCAAAGCTGAATATTTTTGGAAGTAGTTTTTAGTTATAGCTATTTTAGGGGGATATCTGTATGTGCAGGTGACTATTACTGTGCATAATTATTAGGCAACTTAACAAAAAACAAATATATTCCCATTTCAATTATTTATTTATTTTTACCAGTGAAACCAATATAACATCTCAACATTCACAAATATACATTTCTGACATTCAAAAACAAAACAAAAACAAATCAGTGACCAATATAGCCACCTTTCTTTGCAAGGACACTCAAAAGCCTGCCATCCATGGATTCTGTCAGTGTTTTGATCTGTTCACCATCAACATTGCGTGAAGCAGCAACCACAGCCTCCCAGACACTGTTCAGAGAGGTGTACTGTTTTCCCTCCTTGTAAATCTCACATTTGATGATGGACCACAGGTTCTCAATGGGGTTCAGAACAGGTGAACAAGGAGGCCATGTCATTAGATTTTCTTCTTTTATACCCTTTCTTGCCAGCCACGCTGTGGAGTACTTGGACGTGTGTGATGGAGCATTGTCCTGCATGAAAATCATGTTTTTCTTGAAGGATGCAGACTTCTTCCTGTACCACTGCTTGAAGAAGGTGTCTTCCAGAAACTGGCAGTAGGACTGGGAGTTTGAGCTTGACTCCATCCTCAACCCGAAAAGGCCCCACAAGCTCATCTTTGATGATTAGTTTAACAGTCATCTTTGATGATACCAGCCCAAACCAGTACTCCACCTCCACCTTGCTGGCGTCTGAGTCGGACTGGAGCTCTCTGCCCTTTACCAATCCAGCCATGGGCCCATCCATCTGGCCCATTAAGACTCACTCTCATTTCATCAGTCCATAACACCTTAGAAAAATCAGTCTTGAGATATTTCTTGGCCCAGTCTTGATGTTTCAGCTTGTGTGTCTTGTTCAGTGGTGGTCGTCTTTCAGCCTTTCTTACCTTGGCCATGTCTGAGTATTGCACACCTTGTGCTTTTGGGCACTCCAGTGATGTTGCAGCTCTGAAATATGGCCAAACTGGTGGCAAGTGGCATCTTGGCAGCTGCATGCTTGACTTTTCTCAGTTCATGGGCAGTTATTTTGCGCCTTGGTTTTTCCACACGCTTCTTGCGACCCTGTTGACTATTTTGAATGAAACGCTTGATTGTTCGATGATCACGCTTCAGAAGCTTTGCAATTTTAAGAGTGCTGTATCCCTCTGCAAGATATCTCACTATTTTTGACTTTTCTGAGCCTGTCAAGTCCTTCTTTTGACCCATTTTGCCAAAGGAAAGGAAGTTGCCTAATAATTATGCACACCTGATATAGGGTGTTGATGTCATTAGACCACACCCCTTCTCATTACAGAGATGCACATCACCTAATATGCTTAATTGGTAGTAGGCTTTCGAGCCTATACAGCTTGGAGTAAGACAAACATGCATAAAGAGGATGATGTGGTCAAAATACTCATTTGCCTAATAATTCTGCACTCCCTGTATATTTGTTTTTTGTTAAGTTGCCTAATAATTATGCACAGTAATAGTCACCTGCACACACAGATATCCCCCTAAAATAGCTAAAACTAAAAACAAACTAAAAACTACTTCCAAAAATATTCAGCTTTGATATTAATGAGTTTTTTGGGTTCATTGAGAACATGGTTGTTGTTCAATAATAAAATTAATCCTCAAAAATACAACTTGCCTAATAATTCTGCACTCCCTGTAAAATGTTCAAGGAATCCTCCCTGATGGCTTCCTAGGAGGGTCCATTCCTTGCACACTATGAAGAAATATCCAGCCCTCAACTGTGTAATAAAGCAAGATTGAGTAATCTCAATCAAAATTTCCAAAAATTTAGTACACTAGTACAATAAAATGTGCCAATATAAATATACCGTAGGCATCTTAAAAATTTGCGAACCCAGACACTAGTGCAAGACTCTTACCCCCTCCTGATACCAGAGTCCAGACAGAGCAAAGCAAGTCACCACGGTCACAAGGGAAGCAAGTCGCTGCAAACACCAACCACCTGACTGTGGTCACTCTTAAGATGAACGGAGCTGAAAGCATGCTACTTTCTGGCTGGAAGAAACAAACAAACATACAGCCTCTCAACAATGTACTGTGCAATACAGGGCCTCAGTGTTCAGAGTTATCTATAACACGCTGAAGCACTTAAAAACCTGAACAGCCATCACTTAGGGGAACGTAAATAACTCTCTGATAAGACTTATAAGCGGAAATTGAGCACAGAGCACACCCCCCACAAAAATCCACCAGGGAATCAATGGGGATTTCATGCGCCAATAACAACCATGGGCAGTTAACCCCTCAACTACACAGTCTTAAAACAGAGCCCCTGCTGTGTAATAAACAGACCAATAGATATAGGAGGGAGGCAGAGGAACACTACACCATGTAAATAAGGCACCATCCCAGCGCAAGTGTAATGAATACAGAATAGCCATAGTGCACTTTTCCAGCACTAAGTGCCTTCTTAGGAAAGATATGGCCCAAGATAGGTACTTGCCCCACTCAAAATCTTCTCACCTGTAAAGTTTCATAAACCCATGTCCCAACCTGTAACGAACAGAGAAGGACAGGTGTAAGGAGTAGTAACATATCAGGCAAAACAAGGGGAGGCAAAGGTACTACCTTGTGACACCTATGGCTAGTTTGTGGCTCAACTCCAACAAGGAGAAGAAACTATGCAAAAACAGAACCCTTTTAAACACCTTCTCTTCCAGGAATTATCCACTGGAGTGAAGTCGAAATATTATAATTCAGCAACATCTCTATCCATGCTTACTCCTTGACGAGGCAAATAAATAATGGGAGGGAAGGGGGAAGTAGGAGGGATAGTTAAAACTCTGGTGTAGGGTGTCTTTGCCAATTCCTGGTGGCCAGGTGATGCAATTCCCAAAAGTAAGGACTGTGGACTCACTATCATTAGAAAGAAAAACTGTCATGAGAGCAGGTTAAGTCCCCTGGCTATGCTGTACCTGTGTCAGAGTTCCTAAAAAGAGAGTGTGTGTTGTATAAAGTCACTTACCTTACACAGCACCCCTCCACTGGCTTACCAGGCATGTCAATCTATGTCAATGCAGAAGCAGCAGTATCCAGTAGAGAGCCCATCCGGCACAGGTATTGAGTACCGCAGAGGATTGCAGTAGGAAATACCCAAGTCCCTCAGGGAGAGGCTAGTTATGGCTGATGTCCTGTTAGGGAAATGCTGTGCACATAACAGGATATTCCTGTGTCTCTGTATCATCCAGCTGCTGTGAAGAGTCTTTTCTGTCTTTGTAAATGTGAGACCCAGAGTCCCTGGGGAATAGCAAAGGTCTGAGCTCCCAATTTGTAATCCATAAACAAGTAGCAGGAACAACCTCTATTCTCAACCCATCTCCTATGATGCCAAGAACAAAACTAAGAGACATGGGAGGGTTTTAAAGCTCTTGTATGGGTTCTTCACCTCATCCTAGTGGTGGAAGATATATCCCATATTCTTATGGAGGACTGTGGACATCATTTTACGAAATAAATATTATTCATGCAGCACACAGATCTGAGTTTAATTTAATTTAATACAGCACTACTCTACCCTCCATTCACCCTGCCTTTAAACTTCTGAAGGGAAGACCATGCTACTGTAGATACTGCCACTGAACCAGCTTGAGATCTTTCCTCTAGTTCAGGGTGTCCACCAACTACAGCAGAACATTGCGCAATCTCTTCTCTTTCCTCCCCTCTTCACTACCATTAACTACTCTCTGCTCCTGTTCTACATTCATCCTCTTACCCTGCCCTTGGTCTGTTTTCCTCCCACTTCCCTTGATCTCACAAAACTTACTCTACCCATCTCTTCTTCAGCAGTCCAGACAGGATTCCTTGTTTTGTAAATTGATAAATAAAAATCAGCACAAATTTAAAAAAAAAAAAAAAAAAGGAATGATTTTCCTTCCACACACAAATTTACCAACATAAGCTAAATAAACTCAGATTTTTAAAATTTTCCCCAAATATCCAACAAGATTTATTAACCATATTAACACAAGCAAAACACAAACCTCAATCCAATTTGTGAGCCAGAAACATTCAGGATCTGTATTTTCCACTGTAAAAAGCACGTTTCCCCTTGGGATGACGCTACCCCTCGGGGACAGCCTTTATTTCAATGGGAAGATGGCCATCATATTTCTGCAAAAGACAGTGTTGAAATGTAAGTCGGAAGAGTTAACCATTCCTGGTCTGGGCAGAGCAACAAGTTGTCAAACGCAATGAAAACAAAATTCCATAGGACCCTTCTCACCCTGTTCTTCCTGCTGAGCCGTGTGAGAAGTATCCCAGCCTATACATTGAATTTAAAGGGGACATGAAACCCAAATGTTTCTCTCATTATTCAGATAGAGAATAGAATAGCAAAAGATGCTTTGTCTCATGTTATTCTTTGTTAAGGAGATAACTAGGTAGGTAGTGTGCACATGCCTGAAGTACTACATGACAGGTAATAGTGCTGCCATCATGTGCTCTTGCTTATGTACAACACTGTAGCACTGTATAGCAGCAGCTTGGCAACATACACACTCCTGAGATTACTTCCTACTTTTCAACAAATGATAAAGAAAACAAAGAAAATGTGATAAAGAGACGTAAATTGGAAAGTTGTTTAAATTGTAATCGTCTATCGGAATCATGAAAGAAAAATTTGGGGTTTTATGTCCCTTTAAATGGAAGTGTTCTCCCCATGACCTTTTCATTGGGTGCACCAACTGGCTGATTTTACTGACCTCCCATCTCAAATTTAAGCCAAGATTAACTTATAATTTTTTTTTCTCAATATTTATTTAACAAATCATCATTAAATACATTTATGTAATTATGCAACTAATTTGTGATTCGGTTAACAGAAAAATGTTATATTACTACACTGCCCCACCCGGCTACTTCATAATGCCACCCGGCTTGCAACATTTTCTGTGGAGAACACTGAACTGATTAGCGTCACAGGGCATCAAAGAATTAAAAATAAATAAAAAAAAAGGACAGAGTATTTCCCGTTTGAAATTGCCACTTTTGCCTGTAGTATCTCCACATATACTGAAAAGGTCAGTGCTTAAAGGGATACTAAACCCAAGTTGTTTCTTTCACAATTCAGATAGAGAAGGTGATTAAGCATTTTTTCTAATTTACTACTATTATCAATTTTTCTTCATTCTCTTGCTATCTTTATTTGAAAAAGCAGGAATCTAAGCTGGACCATTTTTGGTTCAGCAGCTGGGTCGCGCTTGCCGATTAGTGGCTAAAATGTACCCACCAGTCAACAAGCTCTATCCAGGGATCTGAACCAAAAATGGGCCGGCTCCTTAGCTTAGATTCCTGATTTTTCAAATAAAGATAGCAAGAGAACGAAGAAAAATTGAGTGTAGTATTCCTTTAAAGAGACATTAAACGCTAAATAAACACTAGTAATGATGCATTTAAAGAAAAGATTAGTCTTAGAATAACATGTAAATGTAATTTTTTAATTTATTTTATATGTGATTACGTTACCTCAAGAATGTAATTCCAGCCTTTTTCGTTAAAGACATCATCCTGAAAGTGCTCTCGATACACAGCTTTGGCCTCTTGAATTTTTTCTTTGGTCACCACTTTCCCTGAAGAAAAATTATATTAAATCAGACACTAAGTTCAATATTAATGGAACAGGCAGGCATATTTATTCTACAACAAATTAATCATTTTTCAAGTTCCACCACATACTTTAGTACTTAAAACAGTACAATTAAAAAAAGGGCCATTGTACACTAGATTTTTCTTGCATAAATGTTTTGTAGATGGTCTATTTATATAGCCCACCTGGGGGTGTTTTTTGTAAAAATGTATAGTTTTCTTATTTTAAATAACATTGTGCTGATTTTCAGATTTCTAATCCAGCCCCAAAGTTTTAAATGTATACTGATGTATACAGACTTCAGATTGCTTCTGTTTGTATTAATGGGTTTTTTTTTATATGCAGGGGAAGGGGGGGGAGGGTCTGCTTTCATCAACAGTGTTAAATTGGGAGCTTCTAAGTAAGTTTTAAAAAATGTTTTATACCAGTATCTGTGCATATTATTTTTTATAGTAGTGTCTATTGCATGCCGTTAAATGAAAAAATAAAAATGGTGTATACTGTCCCTTTAACCATAATATTGAAATGATTTACAAAAAGGGTAGATAACAATTTACTAGTTCACTCAATGTTAATATAGCAAAAACATACTTTACTCTCCCTTTTTAATAGATTTGTAAAGATAAGTCAAAATAAAAAATCTCATGATTCAGACAGATCATACAGTTTTAAACAACTTCTATCATCAAATTTGCTTTTATTCTCTTGGTTTGAAGAGCATATCTAGATAGGCTCAGTAGGAACAATGCACTACTGGGAGTTAATTTGTGATTGGTAGCTGCCCATATACCTAGTCATTGACCGGTGTGTTCAGCTAGCTCCCTGTAGTGCATTGCTGCTTCAAAAGAACAAAGAAAAATGGATAGTAGAAGTTTAATTTGAAAGGGGTTTTTTGCCTCATCTGAATCATGAAAATATTTTGACTTAAGGCTATGCCTTAAATTTTTGGGTTTAGGATTACACAAAGTAGCTTCAATATTACGGATACAAAGCAACTCATACAACTAAATTAACCTCTTCATGCTGGGGCCAAGTGTAACATCAAACGAAGCTCTGATGTAAACACTTGATTGAAAGGAAGTCATGTGATAGCCTATGCGATCACATGATTTCAAGGCTGGGATCAGATCGGGGGGGGGGGGGCCCACAATGCTAGTCATGCCCAGGGTCCAATTTGTCATTATACAAAAAGGAGGTTGCAGGACGTCAAAAAAAGGTTAGGACGTCCAATGCAGTCCTTAACGGCATTAAAAGTCCAGCACTGTTATGGTGGCATGAAACATCCCAATGGCATCTAAGGGGTTAAACAAACCATTATGCCAGAAAACTATTTCTGGCATAATGGTTTGTTCTTTTCGCCTCTGTCACATTGCTCTTTCCTGGATTCACTCCTATCTTTCTCACAGGTCTTTTTCTGTGTCACTTGCCGGCGACTCCTCCTCTCCTATGCCTCTGTCTGTTGGAGTACCTCAAGGATCTGTTCTGGGTCCTCTACTCTTCTCCATCTATACTTCTTCGCTAGGTAAACTTATCAACAGTTATGGTTTCAAATATCACCTCTATGCTGATGACACCCCAGATCTACCTTTCCACCCCTGCTCTCTCTCCCTCTGTCCTCTCTCATGTCAGCAACTGCTTATCTGGTATTCTTCCTGGATGGCCTCTACCACCTAAAGATTAACCTGTCCAAAGACTGAGCTCCTTCTTATGCCCCCCTCAAGCTCTACGCCGACTTCTGACTTCTCTATCCCTGTTGACGGCATCACCATTTCCCCAAGTCCGCTGCCTCTGAGTCACACTTGACTCAAACTTATCCTTCATCCCCCATATCCAATTGCTTTCTACATCCTGCCGCAATCATCTACGCAATATTTCTTAAAATTCGCCCTTTTCTGAGTGCTGACACCTACAAAGCAAATAATCCACTCCCTTGTTATCTCCCTACTTGACTACTGCAACAACCTACTCGCTGGCCTTCCTCTTTCCCGCCTCTCCCCCCTTCAATCCATCCTAAATGCCTCTGCCAGGGTGATCCACCTTTTCCCGTCGAACTGTATCTGCTGCACCTCTCTGAGTCCCTTCATTGGCTCCCCATTCACAGCAGAATTAAATTCAAAATTCTCACCCTTACATACAAAGCTCTCACCAACGCCGCTCCCCCTCTACCTATCCTCTCTAATACACAAGTATACTCCAGCCCGTCCACTAAGATCCAACAATGACCTGCTCCTTGCATCCACGGACTATCACCCTCCTCTCATGCTAGACTGCAGGACTTCTGTCGTGCAGCACCTACCCTCTGGAACACTCTCCCTCGTGCTGTCAGGCTTTGCCCTAATCTTTCTTCCTTTAAATGCTCCCTGAAGGACTTTTCTGTTCAGGGAAGCCTACCACCCAACTCAATAATAAATTAATTTCACTTACCTAATATTTCCCTCATCAAAATCTGTATTAACATCCTTCTCAATCTTGCAGTGCCTCACCTCCTGTTTCCCAACCTCCTACCCATCTAGATTGTAAGTTCCCACGGGAATAGGGCCCTCATCCCTCCTGTATGTTGTTTGTCCTGTATCTTACAAGTCTTGTATTGTTTTATTTAAATGAATTGTATCCATGGACAGCGCTGCAGAATATGTTGGCGCTTAATAAAGTATAATAATAATAATAATAATAATAATAATAATAATAATAATAAAAAGGGCCCAGCTCTAATTGACCAGGTGGGATCATGGAACCCAAGCAACATTTGACAGGCACAGTTCACAGGGAGAGCTAACTATGTTTTTAAAGAGAAATTCTTTCATAGGAGGTCCATTAGCTGGGTATCAGCATGTGCTACTTTGAGGCTGCCGACTAAGGTTAGGCAGGCAATTGGGACATCATTTAATTATCAGACCAAACAGCATCATGTGCTGGGCCTGCTTCTGACAACAGTTCTCTCAAGTCAAATCTCTAGAGACATCACTTAGATCTAGAAATTAAATGTATTGCTTTATTTCCTTGTAGAGAATTTGCAAAAGGTCTGGGGGGGGGGGGTGGGGTGATCTTGCTCACATAAATCAAGAGGCAAATACATTTGCTTGATGAGGATGCATTAGGACTCATAGCATCTTGAAAGACTTGTTCCTGGCAAGATATTGTAATAGCAGCTTAAATCTATCAATAGAAAGATTTATAAGATACTAGGTCTACACTATAAGTGGGAAAGAAAGTCTGAACTATATATTCTTCAACTCTGTTCTGGAATCAAATCTTAAAAATAGCTGGGGGGAAAAAACACCCTCTCTATCTCCATATATCCCTTATAGATTAAATTGGCAACTCAAATTTGTTTCCAGTGCAGACGTTTTAGGCATTACTTGTTTTTGCCGACAACCAAGTATCAACTCAAGCATAGTGCAAGTGGTCTCTTGTAAACCTTCTAATCTCCATTTCTAAAATTTCGATAGATGTTCTAGTAAAATAAAATGCTCTAATATAAGATTGATTTTTAAAGATTTTATAGAATAGGCATAAAGCCAGGGCCAAAGGGTCCTTTAAAAAGGGGACAGTTAACAAGTTGAGACGTTACTATAATGCATTTAATGGGTAGTAAAAAGAAATTTGCAATATACTTTCATTATTTAAATTTTAAGAAAATGCTGAATTTTAAATTATTTTTGCTGGCAAATTTAAAAAAAAAGGGAAAGGAAACCCAACATTTTCTTTCATGATTTGGATAGAACTTACCATTTTAAACAACTTTCCAATTTACTTCTATTATCACATTTTACTTCAATATCTTATCCTTTGCTGAAGGAGCAGCATTGCACTACTAGTGATACAAAAGAGAAAGAAGGCGCCACAATAGTGCAGGGTCAATATTATCAGGAATACCCCACTCCGATAGACCGTACTTACAAGCTGCAAAGCACTGAACAAGTGCTATATGTGCATTCTGGGCTCTTACAGTCGCCCAGTCAACTGCTCAGAGATCAGCTGTTTCTCCACAAAGCCGTCAATGTTATGCCGCTCACACAGATGTATCCGCTCCTCCGTATAGATTACAGGGACAGATTAGTCACACAGTAAAGTATTTGGATAAAAAATATATAGGGCATAACATGGAAGTAAGAATAGAACCGTGGCAAAGTCTATAAGTTAAAAGACTTTATTAAAAACAATGTAAAAACACGACGTTTCACGGTCCCAGACCGTTTTATCAAGTGTAATACAGTTGTTTACCAAACCATGGTTTATAATAGCTCTGTTGGCATCCTAGGGATCACATTGCGCCTGCAATTCCAATTATCCATTGATTGTCAACAGGGGTGTCTATTGAACGTAAATACACTCATTCATAAAATCTCATGTTTATCTGATAGGTTCAATCTTTCAGCCAATCCAATTATAATGATACTACTCGCAACTCCACTATCCTTTATATCGTAAATTGAATCTTCAAAATTTAAACTTATGAATACACTCGCATATATATATATATATATATTCGTAAGCGTTATTCTCTACAACATCACTTCATTATTTAGTTGTAAGATGGGTAATGATAGTTTCGTAAGTACTTCAAAAGGAAGTTTATCCAGATGGGATTTGTATGGTATATCTAGAAGAGCCACCATTTTACTTCCACAATATAGGAACTATCCGTATATTAATCTCTAGAAACGAATTAATATATATTAGGATGGTGTAGGAAGGTTGTAGAAAAAAAAATAAGCACAAACTCCCTAATAATAACCACAAGTTCTTGTAATATCATTATTATCTATCTGTATTGATCGCATAGGAATTTTAGAGTGTTGTGAGATGCTAATACACAGCCTTTCACATACATGCTAGAAGATGTACAGGATAACAGTCTGCGTTAGGACTCCATATAGATAGACTAGGTAATTCACCATATATTATTATTGTAGAGAAAAAAGTTAATTCAAATCATTAAATCATTATTTGTTAGTCTATCATTGTCCGAAGATAGGCTTTAACGAGATAGTTGGAGGGATGTATAGATCATACTAAACATCATCAGGGGTGAAACAATTGACGCCTGCGCTTCTGATCACACTTAGAGACCACTAAACTGGGTATAACAATGTCCTCTATGAAACTATCCCCTATACAAAAGTACAATTGAAATTGACAATATAATGACTACGGGTTAAGCAAAAAAAACTTCCTTTTAAAAAACTTCCTTTTGAAGTACTTACGAAACCATCATTACCCATCTTACAACTAAATAATGAAGTGATGTTGTAGAGAATAACACTTACGAATATATATATGCGAGTGTATTCATAAGTTTAAATTTTGAAGATTCAATTTACGATATAAAGGATAGTGGAGTTGAGAGTAGTATCATTATAATTGGATTGGCTGAAAGATTGAACCTATCAGATAGACTAACATGAGATTTTATGAATGAGTATTTACGTTCAATACACACCCCTGTTGACAGCCAATCAATGGATAATTGGAAACGCAGGCGCAATGTGATCCCTAGGACGCCGACAGAGCTATTATAAACCGTGGTTTGGTAAACGACTGTATTACACTTGATAAAACGGTCTGGGACCGTGAAACGTTGTGTTTTTACATTGTTTTTAATAAAGTCTTTTAACTTATAGATTTTGCCACGGTTCTATTCTTACTTCCATGTTATGCCCTATATATTTTTATCCAAATACTTTGTGACTAATCTGTCCCTGTAATCTATACGGAGGAGCAGATACATCTGTGTGAGCGGCATAACATTGACGGCTTCGTGGAGAAACAGCTGATCTCTGAGAAGTTGACTGGGCGACTGTAAGAGCCCAGAATGCACATATAGCACTTGTTCAGTGCTTTGCAGCTTGTAAGTACGGGCTATCGGTGTGGGGTATTCCTGATAATATTGACCCCGCACTATTGTGGCGCCTTCTTTCTCTTTTGTATCATTGACTCACAGGATTGGACTCCAACTATTTCCAGAAGAAGCAGCCTGCCACAGTTCACCGTTACCATCGATTGGGATATCAAAGCCATCTACTTTTAACACGGGAACATCTCCATCCTTTTTTCTAGAGAACCTGGACATTTCACAGGAACTGATAAGTGCCACATTATACACTTATTAGAATCTATATCAATTTATGCATGATAATTGGTGTGTCATCTGTATGTGTATATATATATCTGCTAAACATTTGCTGTATATATATATTTTCTTTTTGCAAATTTTTGCAATAGTCACTATTGACATAGTAGGTGTTTTTTAGCACCATTCTTGAAATTTTAATCACTAACACACCATAAGAGTTCTAAATATTTGATATACATCACACAACCAATGTAATTCACTACTAGGCGCATCCAATCTAACACATATATGTTTATTTTTATCTATTTTTATTGCACTACTAGTAGCTAACGGAACAAAGCCAATCATAAGAGAAAAATTTGGGAAAGCACCAATCAGCAGCTAGCTCCCACTAGTGTAGGGTACGTACATATTCTTTTTTATGGGATACCAAGAGAACGAAGCACATTTGAAAATAGAAGTGAATTTAAGTGTCTTAAAATGAAATGCTCCATCTGAATCATGCAATTTAATTTTGGCTTTCCTATAAATAAGTTATTTAAATTTGCTGACCCCCCCCCGTATCATGTGACAGCCATCAGCCAATAACAGACTCATAAGTAAAACTGAACTCTTGCACATGCTCAGTAGGACCTAAGCACATTTTGATACTGGAAGAAATGGGAAAGCCTCCCAAAAACTACATGCTCTATCTGAATCATTAAAGTTTTATTTTGACTTTAGCGTCTCTAACCCCGGCATGGAACATCCTAACTTCTATGGCCCTTCGCTCCCCCCATGGGCTATAATACAAATACATACAGAAAGATATACTTGATATATATAAATATAAAATACTTACCCAGCCGGATCTGGCGCAAGACTTGCCTGGCAACTCATGCAGTCCCCTAGGATCCCAATCAGTGCCTTGGATTGCAGTGACAACCAGTCACTGATACAATGTGACAGCCAATTATTCAAATCATTGGCTGTATGCACTGCCTCTGTCTCTCTTTCCTCAGTGTGATCTGAGGCGAGAGAGGCAGAGATCAGTGCTACAATTCAGTGTTATACACTTTTGTAATAAAAAACATTTTATTAATTAAAATTAACCCTTTAGTTATTGCTGTGATCCCTCTGATCAGTACAATAGTACTGTTAAGTTATTTGGAGCTGTGATTATTTTTCCTTTTTTAATTAAAATTTGACCCTTTGTCATTAAGGTTTTCAACCCTGTCCTGTGCACCCTAGTTGGGTGGAAGTGGGAATTGGTGGGTGGGTTGAGGGTGTAAGGGAGAGAAAAAAAAAAAAAAAAAAAAAAAAAAAAAAAAAAAAACACACCACAGAATTTATGCTTACCTGATAAATTACTTTCTCTTGTGGTGTATCCAGTCCATGGATTCATCCTTACTTGTGGGATATTCTCATTCCCTACAGGAAGTGGCAAAGAGAGCACACAGCAAAGCTGTCCATATAGCTCCCCCTCTGGCTCCGCCCCCCAGTCATTCGACCGACGGTTAGGAGAAAAAGGAGAAACCATAAGGTGCAGTGGTGACAGGTAACGTAAACGGAAGGCACCACTGCTTGCAAAACCTTTCTCCCAAAAATAGCCTCAGAAGAAGCAAAAGTATCGAATTTGTAAAATTTGGCAAAAGTATGCAGTGAAGACCAAGTCGCTGCCTTACAAATCTGTTCAACAGAAGCCTCATTCTTGAAGGCCCAAGTGGAAGCCACAGCTCTGGTGGAATGAGCTGTAATTCGTTTAGGAGGCTGCTGCCCAGCAGTCTCATAAGCCAATCGGATGATGCTTTTCAACCAGAAGGAAAGAGAGATAGCCGTCGCTTTTTGACCTCTCCTCTTACCAGAATAGACAACAAACAAAGATGATGTTTGTCTGAAATACTTAGTTGCTTGTAAATAGAATTTCAAAGCACGAACCACATCAGGATTGTGTAAAAGCCGTTCCTTCTTAGAAGCTGGATTAGGACACAGAAGAAGGAACAATGATTTCCTGGTTAATGTTCTTATTAGAAACAACTTTAGGAAGAAAACCAGGTTTGGTACGCAAAACTACCTTATCTGCATGGAACACCAGATAGGGTGAATTACACTGCAAAGCAGACAATTCTGAAACTCTTCGAGCAGAAGATATAGCTACCAAAAACAAAACTTTCCAAGATAATAACTTAATATCTATGGAATGTAAAGGTTCAAACAGAACCCCTTGAAGAACTGAAAGAACTAAATTTAGACTCCATGGAGGAGCCACAGGTTTATAGACAGGCTTGATTCTGACTAACGCCTGTGCAAACGCTTGAACATCTGGTACTTCTGCCAGACGCTTGTGTAAAAGGATAGACAGAGCGGATATCTGTCCCTTTAAGGAACTAGCTGACAAACCTTTCGCCAATCCTTCTTGGAGAAAAGACAATATCCTTGGAATCCTAATCTTACTCCACGAGTAACCCTTGGATTCACACCAACAAAGATATTTCCGCCATATCTTATGGTAAATTTTCCTGGATCTTGGATCAGAGTATCTATGACTGATTCAGAGAACCCACGCTTGGATAGAATTAAGCGTTCAATCTCCAAGCAGTCAGCTGCAGAGAAACTAGATTTGGATGCTTGAATGGACCCTGTATTAGAAGATCCTGCCTCATTGGCAGTGTCCATGGTGGGACAGATGACATGTCCACTAGGTCTGCATACCAAGTCCTGCATGGCCACGCAGGCGCTATCAGAATTACCGAGGCCTTCTCCTGTTTGATTCTGGCTACCAGCCGAGGGAGAAGGGGAAACGGTGGAAAGACATAGGCCAGATTGAAGGACCAAGGCGCTACTAGAGCATCTATCAATGCCGCCTTGGGGTCCCTGGACCTGGAACCGTAAAGAGGAAGTTTGGTGTTCTGACGGGACGTCATCCGATCCAACTCTGGAATGCCCCATAGCTGAGTCAGCTGAGCAAATACCTCCAGGTGGAGTTCCCACTCCCCCGGGTGAAAAGTCCTGACGACTTAGAAATCCGCTTCCCAGTTGTCTACTCCTGGGATGTGAATTGCAGATAGATGGCAAGAGTGATCCTCTGCCCACCTGATTATCTTGGTTACTTCCTTCATCGCTAAGGAACTCTTTGTTCCTCCCTGATGATTTATGTATGCTACAGTCGTGATGTAGTCCGACTGAAATTTGATGAACTTGGCCGCCGCTAGCTGAGGCCATGCCTGGAGCGTGTTGAATATCGCTCTCAGTTCCAAAATGTTTATCCGGAAAAGAGACTCTTCCCGAGACCATAGGCCCTGAGCTTTCAGGGAGCCCCAGATCGCGCCCCAGCCTAACAGACTGGAGTCGGTCGTTACAATGATCCACTCCGGTCTGCGGAAGCACATTGCCTGCGACAGGTGATCCTGAGACAACCACCAGAGAAGAGAATCTCTGGTTTTCTGGTTCAGTTGGATTTGAGGAGACAAATCTGCATAATCTCCATTCCACTGTTTGAGCATGCACAATTGCAGTGGCCTGAGATGAATTCGAGCAAAAGGGACTACGTCCATTGCTGCTATCATTAATCCGATTACCTCCATGCACTGAGCTACAGGTGGCCGAGGAATGGAATGAAGAACTCGGCAAGTACTTAGAAGCTTTAACCTTCTGACCTCCGTCAGAAATATTTTCATTTCTACCGAGTCTATTAATGTTCCCAGGAAGGGAACCCTTGTGAGCGGGGACAGAGAACTTTTTTTCGGTGTTCACCTTCCACCCGTGAGACCTTAGAAAGGCCAGAACAATATCCGTATGAGCCTTGGCTCTGGGAAAAGACGACGCCTGTATTAAGATGTCGTCCAGATAAGG
Organism: Bombina bombina; assembly: GCF_027579735.1. Classification (NCBI taxonomy): domain Eukaryota; kingdom Metazoa; phylum Chordata; class Amphibia; order Anura; family Bombinatoridae; genus Bombina; species Bombina bombina. The sequence goes on from NC_069504.1 coordinate 112,063,516, forward strand.
TGCTACTGCAATGCCCCGCGGTCTCAGTACCACTAGAAGGGACCCTAGCACCTTTGTGAAAATTCTGGGAGCGGTGGCCAACCCGAAAGGAAGGGGCCACGAACTGGTAATGCTTGTCCAGAAAAGCGAACCTTAGGAAACTGATGGTGATCTTTGTGGATAGGAATATGAAGGTACGCATCCTTTAGATCCACGGGTAGTCATATATTGACCTTCCTGGATCATCGGTAAGATTGTCCGAATGGTTTCCATCTTGAAAGATGGAAACTCTGAGGAATTTGTTTAGAATTGTTAGATCCAGGATTGGTCTGAAAGTTCCTTCCTTTTTGGGAACCACAAACAGGTTTGAGTAAAAACCCAGTCCTTGTTCTGTAATTGGAACTGGATATATCACTCCCATCTTGAGTAGATCTTCTACACAGCGTAAGACGCCTCTCTTCTTTGTCTGGTCTGTAGACAGACGAGAAATGTGGAACCTTCCCCTTGAGGAGAGTCCTTGAATTCTAGAAGATATCCCTGAGCAACTATCTCTAATGCCCAGGATCATCTCTTGCCCAAGCCCGAGCAAAGAGAGAGAGTCTGCCCCCTACCAAGATCCGGTCCCGGATCGGGGGCTACCCCTTCATGCTGTCTTAGTAGCAGCTGCAGGCTTCTTGGCCTGTTTACCCTTGTTCCAGCCCTGCAAAGGCTTACAGGTTGCCTTGGGCTGTGATGTGTTACCCTCTTGCTTTGCGGGTAGCAGAGGCTGAAGCAGGACCGCTCCTGAAGTTGCGAAAGGAACGAAAATTAGCCTTAAAAGGCCTATCTTGCTGGAGGGCATGGCCCCTTTCCCCCAGTGATATCCGAAATAATCTCTTTCAACTCGGGCCCGAAAAGGGTCTTTCCCTTGAAATGAATATTCAGTAATTTTGTTTTAGACGACAACGTCGGCCGACATGGATTTAAGCCAAAGCGCTCTGCGCGCCCATGATGGCAAAACCAGAATGTTTCGCCGCTAACTTAGCTAATTGCAAAGCGGCATCTGTGATAAAGAATTAGCCAGCTTTAGAGTCTTAATTCTATCCATAATTTCGTCATATGAGGTCTCCGTCTGGAGCGGACTCCTCCAGCGCCTCAAACCTGAAAGCCGCTGCAGTAGTACAGAATAATGCAGGCAATAGGTTGGAGAAGGAAACCTTGAACAAATATTTTCTTTAGTAAACCTAATTTTTTATTCATAGGATCTTTGAAAGCACAACTGTCTTCAATTGGTATGGTTGTGCGCTTGGCTAGTGTTGAAACTGCCCCCTCTACCTTAGGGACCGTCTGCCACGCGTCCCGCCTGGGATCAGTTATGGGGAACATTTTCTTAAAGATAGGTGGGGGAACAAAAGGTACACCTGGTCTTTCCCACTCCCTAGCAACAATATCCGCCACCCTTTTAGGGATCGGAAACGCATCAATGTATACAGGGACTTCCTAGATATTTGTCAATTTTACACAATTTCTCTGGGACCACCATAGGGTCACAATCATCCAGAGTTGATAAGACCTCCCTAAGCAGTACGCGGAGGTGTTCCAATTTAAATGCTAGTGAATCTGATTCTGCCCGCTGAGAAACTTTTCCTGAATCAGAAATTTCTCCCTCAGACATAACATCCCTCGCCCCTATTTCAGAGTGTTGTGCGGGTACATCAGATAAGCTTCCGACTGCTCCTCATCTGTTCTCAAAACAGAGCTATCGCGCTTTTTTAGGGAAAACTGGCAGTTTGGATAGAAAGACCGCAAGGGAATTATCTATGACTGCCGCCAGTTGTTGCAATGTAATAGGTGCTAATGCACTAGGTATCGCTTGAGCGGGTGTAACTGGTGATGACACATGGGGAGAGGGACGGCGGGGACTATCCTCATTACCTTCAGTCAAAGAATCATCTAGGGCTATATTTTTAAGTGACACAATATGATCTTTAAAGTGTATAGACACATTAGTGCACTTGGGACACATTTTGAGTGGGGGTTCCACCATGGCTTCTGAACACATAGAACAAGGCTTTTCCTTAGTGTCAGACATGTTTAACAGATTGGTATTATACACAAGCAGGCCTTGGAAAAACACTTTATGTAATAAAAAATACAATTTGCAATAAATGGTACTGTGCCTTTAAGATAATAAAAGCGCACACAATTTACAAAACGGTGGAAAATGAACAAATCTCTTGAAATTTTTACAGCATGTGCCTAATGCTTCGATATCATTGCACAGCAAGTTTCAGCCTGATTAACCCTTTAATGCCCAAACCGGAGCCGCCTAAAGCAAACCACCGGTTAAAAAACTACAGCACCTTGCCACAGCAGCCTGCTGTGGCCCTACCTTCCCTTAAGGATTGAATTTGAGAAAATCAAGCCTCCTGAAGTCCTCAAGCAGTCTCTGGACCCATGTGAAGCAGCATGCAGGGAAATCTTGTCAGAATAAGCTGCGCAACTGAGGCGCGAAATTAGGCCCCTCCCACTCCAGAGCTGTGGGGCCTTCAGAACCCAATTTAGGTGACTAAAAATAATGTCATGTGGAATAAAACCCCAATAAACACATCAAAAGTGCTTAAAAGTGTCAATTATTTTTCTAAACAAAATAATCGATTGCCCTGTTAAAGTGATAACCAGTCTATTGAGCCCACTTAAATAAGCCTCTAGTTCTATACCAAGTCTCAGAACATGGCTTACCCTTCCCACATGGGGAATCTTGTCAGTCTTCTAGCATTATCTTGTCTTGACTAGAAACAAAGATGACTGAAACATACCTCAAAGCAGTTAAGCCTGCAAACTGTTCCCCCCCAACTGAAGTTTTCTGGTACTCCTCAGTCCTGTGTGGGAACAGCAATGGATTTTAGTTACAACATGCTAAAATCATTTTCCTCTCAGCAGAATTCTTCATCATATTTCTGCCAGAGAGTAAATAGCACAAACCGGTACTATTTAAAAATAACAAACTTTTGATTGAAGATATAAAAACTACAAATCTAAACACCACATTCACTTTACCCTCCCGTGGAGATGCTACTTGTTAGAGCAGCAAAGAGAATGACTGGGGGCGGAGCCAGAGGGGGAGCTATATGGACAGCTTTGCTGTGTGCTCTCTTTGCCACTTCCTGTAGGGAATGAGAATATCCCACAAGTGAGGATGAATCTGTGGACTGGATACACCTTGCAAGAGAAAACACTTGCCTTTTGCATCATGACAGGTTAGTATTCTGCAGAAAAGGCTTATGCCAAAATATCTGAGATCAGGGGGCAGTGTGCAGAGGCTTAGATACAAGGTAATCACATTTTAATAGAACGGTGTTGGGATACTCAGAACTGGGGAATAAAAAGGGATTATCTATCTTTTTAAACAACAATTATGGAGTAGACTGTCCTTTTAATGGAAAGGTACCATTTTGTTCAGAAGAATAAACTTCCCTCTCGGGTACTTTATTTTCTTTCCTCTCATTGTTTTTGCTGCTCTTACGCTTTTTACACTAAGCTGGGAGCTCTGCTGATCCTCTTTCATCCACCCCAAGTGAACTTGAGGAATGATGTTTACAAGGGGCTTTTGCCCCCCCCCCCCCCTTAGGTAGTGGAGATGGTGAATTTCTTCACCCATGGGTACTTTTCCATTAAATGACCAAAACCCTATAGTGCCATCTGCTGGCACTCTGTATTCACCAACAGAGTGGCAGTCCGTTAATGGAAAAGTACAATAATATTTTCTGAAAGGGCATGGATTCATTTTAAACCTTACATTCTTTAAAAAAAAAAAAAAAAAAAAAAAAAAAAAAGCAGATTAGCAGAACAAATTAAAGCGGTATTCCAGGGACAGAGCAGTCTCGAGGCCATAATTTTAGTTTCCTTTTTTTCAATAAGGAGAAAGCTAAATGTTTGCTGAAAAAAAGCAATTCCAGTGATAAGAGAAGTAGCTAAAATTACATGATAAGATGAAGGACTTTAAACTTACTGCAGTACGTCACAGGCCAATGAACAAACTTTATGTGAATCATATAAATGGTGTAACTGTATAAACACTAAGCAGATACACTCACCGGCCACTTTATTAGGTACACCTGTTCAATTGCTTATCAGCCAATCACATGGCAGCAACTCAATGCATTTAGATGTGGTGAGGAAGACTTGCCCAAGTTCAAACCGAGCATTAGAATGTGGATTTAAGTGGCTTTGAACGTGGCATGGTTGTTGATCATACTGCTGATCCACTGGGATTTTCATGCAAAACCATCTCTAGGGGTTACAGAGAATAGTCCGAAAAAGAGAAAATATCCAGTGAGCGGCAGTTGTGTGGATGATAATGCCTTGTTGATGTCAGAGGTGAAAGGGCAGACTGGTTTGAGATGATAGAAAGGCAATAGTAACTCGTAAGCAATTCTTTCAACCAAGGAATGCAGAATAACATCTCTGAAAGCACAACATGTCGAACTTTGAAGCAGATGGGCTACAGCAGCAGAAGACCACACCGGGAGCCACTCCTGTCAGCTAAGAACAGGAAACTGAGGCTACAATTTGCACAGGCTCACCAAAATTGGACAATAGAAGAGTGGAAAAAGTTGCCTGGTCTGATGAGTCTCGATTTCAGCTGCAACATTTAGATGGTAGGGTCAGAATTCCTTATATCAATGGTTCAGGCTGGTTGCGGATTGATGTGTGGGATATTTTCTTGGCACACTTTGGGCCTCTTAGTACCAATTGAGCATCGTTTAAACGCCATAGCCTACCTGAGTATTGTTGCTGACCATGTCCATCCCTTTATGACTACAGTGTACCTATCTTCTGATGGCTACTTCCAGAAGGATAATGCACCATGTCACAAAGCTCAAATCATCTCAAACTAGTTTCTTGGACATGACAATGAGTTCACTGTACTCCAAAGGCCTCCAAAGTCCCCAGATCTCAATCCAATAGAGCACCTTTGGGATGTGGTGGAACGGGGGATTCCCATCATGGATGTGCAGCTGACAAATCTACAGCAACTGTGTGATGCCATCATGTCAATATGGACCAAAATCTGAATCTATGGCACAAAGAATTAAGGCAGTTCTGAAGGCAAAAGGGGGTCCAATCCGGTACTAGCAAGGTGTACCTAATAAAGTGGCTGGTAAGTGTATATACACCAAATAATTTGGGTAGGGGATAGAAAAATAAGTTTATGTACAGAAAACATTCCAGAGGAATTTTTTTATTTTTTTTTTAAACATTTTGGCTTCCAGAGAAGGCTGCAAATTACTATTGGTCTCTGTCAGCCAAGGGGTTAAAAAAAAAAAAGCTATCTTACTATTGAAAAAGCTGTTAAAAATGTATGGAGAACAATGGTGTACATGATTAAACCAGATACAATGACCAGAGGTTTTGTTATGCAAATACAATTAATCTTGTGGCAGATCAATTCAAGCGGATCCATGATAATCTACTATAAATAAAAAAAATACACAAATACCTTTTAAGTACTTCTTGAGAATGTACTGTAATCCATAAAATACAGTTTCTTCATATTTCACCTTTCGGAATTTTGAATTTTCAAAATTCTTTTCCCGGCATTCAAAATAAGAGTAAACTTTACTGGTATTTGGTGGATACTGCTTATAATGTGTAACCTTAAAGAGAAACAAAAGAAAAAACACCTTAGTTAACATTGTTAACTAACACAGTAAGTCCCTGTACATAAAACTCTAATGCCACCTGAACATTTGCATCTAATAAAAAAAAAAAAAATATTCCACTGCATATATAATTTAAAGGGACAGTAAACTCTAGTTTGCACAGCATTCCACTGCATATATAATTTAAAAGGGACAGTGCAGTAACAATTAAACATAACATTTATTTAATAGAGTATGAACTTTTAAACAACTTTACTTCTATTATCAAATTGTACTTAGTTCTTTTGGTATCCTTTGTTAAAGAGTAACCCAAGGACAGAATAGCGCAATAATACATTAGAGCATTTTAGTATTGCCCAGACACGCAACTATTTTTATTTAAAATTCTGCAAAAGGGTAAAAACAAACTTTAATGTCTGTTCAGAAGCCGCAGTCCATTGCTGATCCTGAGCAAGACACAGCCAGTAAGCCTATCAGGAGAAGTATATTGATACAACTCTCCAATCACCATCCATGCCTTGTTCCTGGCAAGCTTTACAGTTCAGTAGCGGGAGAATAGTTGCCCGCAAGTATCTGGGTAATAATAAATATAATTATTATATTTTCACAGTGGTTTTACTTTCAACATTGTATGTCAATCTAATGTTAACCTTTGAAGTAGAATTTACTAGGTCTACTATAAATACCAATTAGAAAACATTTGATATCACCAAATGATACAGCACAGGGACATGTCAATGTTTTACGTTTATCAATATAAATAAAGCTTTCAGATTTAAAATTATTGTCCAGCTAAAACCTAAAGAGATTTCTAATCTGCTAATCACTAGGAGTAATGTTTGTAGTTGCAGTACATTTGAAATTGCAACATCCAGAAAAGGAAATTGCATAGGACCAAGCAACATGCAGTTTGTTACAAGCCTGGAGCTTACATGGGTAATTAAGTTTCATAGGTGAGAGTTTTAAAATTCTGGCCACTTTACAGAACTCAAAGACAGACTAAAGACCTTGCCATTTCTTAAAGAAAAAAGAAAAAGAAAAAAAAAAGACAGTAAACAGCCTGTAATTAGCACTTCTGTCAAGTCTAAGCATTTTTAAAAAGATTAAAAAAAAATTGCAGTAAAAACTATTTTAATCTAAAAAAAAAAAAAAAACTATTTTAATCTCTAAACTCCACCCCCATTTGCCTTATTTGGAGGAGCAAATCTGGGCCAATTAGGGACATATATGTAGCAGTGTTAGTCTTGTAAAGTCAGAGTGCATTTCCAGTTCTAAGAATTAGAAATACCTTAAATCTTCAGTTTTAAATTATAAGAAAAGAAGGAAAACCAAATAGTGAAAATATTTTGCAAAGCAATTTCATTATGTGTCACGAATACCTCAGGATTTAGCTGCTAAGGGGTTAATTCTGTTTAGTTTGTGAACTAAAAACGGCTGTTTGTTTTTTTAAGAAGAACTGTGTGCTGTGTTAAGTAAGCACATGATGATTTCTATTTGATGTGCCAGAACCCCTCATAAATAGTTTCTAAGGCCGATTCCACCAAATGTTATTGTGTATGCATTGAGTTGTAAAGCCAGTCAAACTGTCAGCAGAGGGCATGACACAAAACAGTGCCTCAGTCACAGAAACTGATACGGTCCATAAAGGGACATGGGTATAATTTATATACGTGTTTAAAACTGTTATGACATTAAATGAAGGGAAATATGACAAAGCTGTCATATTTGGTATCAAATTGAATCTCCCAATGAAACTAAGAGAGTGCCTATCCGTCTATATGAAAATAGATTTACCTAGCAGAAATTATAATGGGTTCTATAATTTCAGGCAAAGACTTAGTTTATTGAAGGTCATAAAAATAGGGGGGGGGGGGGGGGGTTTAGCCCCTGTCCAGGGGGGTGTGGTCAGGCAACTTGATCTCTGGAAAATATGTATAAGAATCTTGTGTTTTAACAATAAGATTGTTCATTCTACATGGGAGGCTGCTACAGCGTGAGTGACTATCTTCTCTTGTCCACCTCCCTGGGGCAGACTTATAAACTAGGAAAGTATTAGGTCTGTTATTTTCTTCATTTTATTGTAACCTGTTTGCGGTGTGTAATTTTAAATGTAACAACTTTTTATTAATAATGCATTGTGCATAGTATTTTTGGCATAATAAATAATTCCTTTATTAAGCTTTGGCTTTTGTCTAATAATTTAACCACGTTACTGAAAGGACTGGAGTATTAGAACTGTATATTTTAGGTTAATTTGTAAGGCTGGGTTTTTTTCTTAGGATTTTCCCTTTAATAAATCATAAGTGGTGGCAGCATAGTTAGTTTAGTGAAGGGGGAGTTTTGGGCATTTCTTTTAAGTACAGACTAGAGACAGTGTTGTTAACCCTTGCACCCACTGAACTGAATCACAAGCTTGCCTGGTGTGGCTAGATTGTGGACATAGAAGTGACAGTAGAAGGGGTCTGATAACCCTTTCTGTGCCAAGCAAGTGACTGGCTCAGGGTTGGATAACCCTGGTCGTCACAAATTGCATAACTCTAGTTTAACTAGAAAACAAATTTGAAAATGACAAAAAAAAACAAAAACTTTTAACACAATAGAATCTTTGTAAAACATCTGATTAAGCTGCAGGAATTTCAGAAATCTATACAAATTTGTACTCACACTAGGTAATGAACCAGACAAACCCTCATTCATGCAAGATATAAGGATCATAACTAGTGAGCAATTATATCTGAAATGTTGATTTAAAAGATTAAGTTGTCAGAGTTCCATGATTCTCTTAACCTCTATTGTTTATGTCAGCGAAAGGCAGCACATCTACATGTTAGTATCGCTACTGGATGCCTAAACTTTATTTCAGATACATGGCTCATATATTCCTAATATTTTCTACACATTAAAGGGATATGAACCCCAAAAGTCTCATGTTTCAGATAGAACAATTTTAAACAACTTTCCAACTGACTTCATTGTCTTGGTATATTTTGTGGAAGAAGCAGCATTGCAAGACTGGGAGCTAGCTGAACACATCTGGTGAATAAATGAGGCATATATGTGTGAAGCCATCAATCAGAAGCCATCTTCTAGTAATGAACTGATGCTCCTGAGCCTACCTAGATATGATTTTGAACAAAGAAAACCAAAAGAACAAAGCAAATCAGATGGAAGCACAATTGGAAAGTGGTTTAAAATTGTATGCTCTGAATGTTGATTTTTAATTTAAGTTTAAAATTTAGACTTTACTGTCCTTTTAACTACCTTTAAAAAAGGAACATTGTACTATAAAAATCCCCCTCCCCCTGTAAAAAGTGTTACCCACAAACCATTTTACCTGCTGGATTGCATTAAATCATTTAAAAAATAGCACCTTTACCTTTATCTCATTTGAAATAGCTAATTTTGCCTATTGAAACAGACACCTATACTGAAAATTTCACAGCAGAAATTAACCTCCCAGCAGGAGGATGCAAATCAAGTCCATTTGAAAGGGTGTTTCTGTAGCAGCTTTAAAAAGGGATAGTAAAACAACAAAAATGTTATGGTTTAAAAAGATAGACCATTCCTTTATTTACCATTCCCCAGTTTTGCATAACCAACACTGTTATAGAAATATTTTTTACCATGCATCTAAGCTTCTGCAGACTGCCACCTTTATCTCAGTTCTTTTGAGAAACTTGCATTTTAGACAATTAGTGCCGACTCTTAAATAGCCCCACGTGCATGAGCACAATGTTATTTATATGAAACATGAACTGATGCCCTCTAGCTGTGGGAAAACCTCTCAAATGCATTGAGATAAGAGGCGGCCTTCAAGGGCTTAGAAATTAGCATATGAGCCTACCTAGGTTAGCTTTCAACTAAGAATACCAAGAGAACAAAGCAAATTTGATGATTAAAGTAAATTAGAAAGTGGTTTAAAATGGCATGCCCTATCTAAATCATGAATGTTTTATTTGGACTTTACTATCCCTTTAACCCCTTAATGACCGGACCATTTTTCAATTTTCTTACCCTTAATGACTGTTACGGTTACCCTTAGTCTCGCTGAGAGATGGACCGCTTAGTAGCCTGGATTCCTATTGCTGAAGAGGGGAGAAACTGCTTTCCATAGTATTCTATATGAGTCTCGCAAATGTAGAATAATCCCCCTTAGCTGTAGTACAGCTAGGATACCCTTCTGCCCACAAAAACGAGTCAACGCTGCGAATGAGGGACAACCAAGAACTGAGGACTGGGATGCCCAGCCTGCTTTTTATTTAGGTTACATGCACACAGGGAACTCCCAGGGGGGGAAGCATAAAATCCCCCATCACACATTTAGACAAAGCCCTTGGACAGGCCACCGCAGATAACAAGTACACACAAGAAAACAATTGAGTCCTTCTTATCACCTAGCAGTGAATGCTTATCACAAACTTAATTACAGTACACAATATGCTAGGAAACCTGCCTCAGAAAATAGTTTTCTCAAAACTGAACAGAGTTAACCCTTTATGAAATGATACTTGTTACAGTTTTCTTGGAGCCCTTCTTAGGCGCTGGCTTGGCTGGTTCAGGCATTGCTGCTGGGAAATAAGTTTCTTCACAACAAAATAACTAATGCTTCTGTAACAGTGCTCCCTTTCTGTGGAACACTCTGGCAGACACGGTCTGACCCCTTTTCGGGGCAGACTAAGGCTGTCCAGACAGCTGGTTATGCGGGGCTGAGGTCGGTTTGTCTGGACAACCCGTCGGCGTTGCCATTCTGTTTCCCAGGTCTGTAAGTAATGGTGAAATTGAAGGGTTGCAACGATAAACTCCAACGTAATAGCCTGCCATTATCTCCAGAGACCCGGTTCCAGCCACACCAACGGGTTATGGTCGGTGACCAGAGTGAACTCCTGCCCATATAAATAGGGAGTCAATTTCTTTAATGCCCACACCAAAGCCAAACACTCCTTTTCGACCGCTGCATAGCTGACTTCGCGGGGCAGGAGCTTCCGGCTGATGTAGGCAACTGGATGCTCCCCTCCATCTTCGCCTACTTGGCTGAGGACGGCTCCCAGCCCGAACATGGAAGCATCTGTATGGACGATAAAACGTTTGTTAAGGGCTGGAGCCGCCAAGACAGGAGCGTTAATTAGAGCATTTTTGAGAGCCTGGAAAGCCGTTTCACAGTGGGGAGACCACAGGACCTGTCGAGGTAAGTTCTTCTTGGTCAAGTCAGTCAGGGGTTTGGCAAGTGTGCTGTAGTCTGGTACGAACCGTCTATAGTACCCTGCCGTGCCCAGGAAGGCTAGGACCTGAGTCTTAGTGATGGGGGTGGGCCAATTGGCGACAGCTTCTATCTTGGCCGGCTCTGGTCGCTGCTTTCCACACCCCACCCGGTGACCCAGGTACTGTACCTCGGCCATCCCCAAAGTGGCATTTTTCTGGCTTCAGAGTCAGGCCAGCAGCCCGGATCTGATCCAGTACCATTCCTATGTGAGCTAAGTGGTCCTCCCATGACTCACTGTGGATCGCTATGTCGTCCAGGTAGGCGCAAGCAAAACTCTGGAAGCCATCCAGGAGCCTATCCACCAAGCGCTGGAATGTAGCTGGGGCATTCTTCATCCCAAACGGCATTACCCTAAACTGATATAAGCCGAATGGGGTGACGAATGCCGACTTGGGGATAGCCTCCGGGGCCAGGGGAATCTGCCAGTAACCTTTGCAGAGGTCAATAGTGGTCAGGTAATTTCCCCTGGCTATACGATCGAGTAGCTCGTCTACCCTGGGCATAGGGTAAGCGTCCGTCACGGTCTTTTCATTGAGCCTCCGATAGTCTACGCAGAACCGGGTGGTCCCATCTTTCTTGGGCACCAAGACAACTGGGGAGGCCCAGGGACTATCGGAGGGCTCAATTACCCTGAGTTGGAGCATCTCATCGATCTCCTTCTTCATTCCTATCCTAACTGCTTCGGGGATTCGGTACGGAGCCTGGCGCAAGGGAGCTTGTCCCGGAGTATCTACCTGGTGGGTGGTTAAAGTAGTGTACCCTGGCTTCGGGGAGAAGGTGAGGTGTTTGGACTGTAGGAGTTGGTTGAGCTGCTCCCTTTCAGTGGGGCTAAGTCGGTCTCCTATCTGAACCTGAGCCACTATACCTGTGGGGAGACTCTTTTCTAATAGGTCTGGAATGGGTAGACTGTCGGGGCCTTCCTGAGGGGAACAACATACGGCCATCACGTTCTCTGGTCGCTCAAAATATTCCTTGAGCATGTTTACATGGAATGTCTTTCTAAGATTGTTGTCGTGGCAGCTAGCTATCACATAAGTGGTGTCTCCCCTTTTCTCTACGATCTGGTAGGGGCCCTGCCAGGACGCCTGCAATTTGTCTGTCTTCACCGGCTTAAGTACTAACACCTTTTGTCCTATGGTAAAGATTCTCTTTCGGGCCCCCCGATCGTACCATACTTTCTGTCTTCTCTGGGCCGACTGGAGATTAGCCCGCACGGATTTGGCTAATTGCTCCATTCGGTCCCTAAGTTCCAGCACGTATGGCACAATGGGGACACCGTCAGTCTCCATCTCTCCCTCCCAGTGCTCCCGGATCAGGTTTAGGGGTCCCCGTACCTTTCTTCCGTAGAGCAACTCGAAGGGAGAGAACCCTGTCGTTTCCTGGGGCACCTCCCGATAAGCAAAAAGGAGGTGCGGCAGGAAGCGTTCCCAGTCTCGGTATTCCTGAGTGAACGTCTTGAGCATTTGCTTGAGGGTCCCATTGAACCTCTCACACAGCCCGTTCGTCTGGGGGTGGTATGGGGAGCTCAGGAGGGACTTAATTTTGCAAACCTGCCAGAGTTGTTGGGTCAATTCAGCCGTAAATTGGGTGCCTCGGTCGGATAGGATTTCTTTTGGAAATCCTACCCGGGAGAACACCTGTACTAGTGCATTCGCTACCGTATCCGCTTGTATGTTGGATAGGGCGACAGCCTCTGGGTACCTGGTAGCGTAGTCCACTACGGTAAGAATGTAGCGCTTACCGGAGGGACTAGGGGTAGCCAGTGGTCCCACTAGGTCAATAGCAACCCGGCTGAAGGGTTCCTCTACAATGGGCATATTTACTAGATGGGCTTTAGGGTGATCGCCTCGCCTTCCTACTCGTTGACACACATCGCAGGTGTTACAGTAAGTTCTAACGTCAGCGTGTACCCCTGGCCAAAAGAACGTGTGAGTAATGCGGTGTAGGGTACGGGTTACAGCTAGGTGGCCTGCTAAGGGGATGTCGTGGCCTATCTTGAGGATTTCTTGACGGTATTTGTGGGGCACTACCAGCTGTCGCCTACGCTGTCCCCTTTTCTCTGTCCAGCGGTATAGTTTCCCTTTTTCCCATAAGAATGTTTCATTATCTGCCCCGCCCCCTCCGGTCTCTGCTCGTTCCCGGTACTTTTGTAAGGTCGGGTCAGTCTTAGACTCTGTCTCGAAAGCATCTGGGGTGTCCCAGGGTATGGGGCCTAACATGTCAGGCAAGGTCGGGGTAGGTCTTACCTGTGTCTCCCGCACTGGTGAGAGTTCTCGCTCCGTCCGGGCTTGGGCCCGTGTAGTCACTGGGTCCGCCTCGTTGTTGCATACTGGAGCATAGGCAGAAGTCATGGGGCCCAAATCATTGCCCAGTAGTACTTCGGCAGGTAAATTATCCATTATGCCCACGTTCACAGCCCCCTTTCCCGCTCCCCAATCAAGATGCACTTTAGCTGTTGGAATTTTGTACACATCCCCCCCCGCCACTCTAACGGCCACAGTCTGTCCAGATCGCTTGTGCTCCGGCACCAAATGACTCTGTACCAGCGTGATAGTAGCCCCTGTGTCTCTCAATCCCTTGGTAGATCGCCCCTCGAGCCATACCTTCTGCCGATGGTGCTGGCGGTTATCTGAGGCAGCATATACAGGGTCCGCCTCGTGAAGCGGCCCCAAATATTCCTCCATAGGGGCCTCTTGGTTAACACAGAGGGTCCGGGCCGGACGATATGCCCCAGAGGGGTAATTGTAATTCCTGGGTGTCTGGTGCGTATTAAGGGGGCAGCTAGCCATGAAATGCCCTGGTTGCTTGCATCGGTGGCAAGTCGGTCTGGGACGCTCAGAGCTGTTATTGGGTGGTCCTGAGTGTCGGGCGGGCCCTGCGGGCACCGGGGCTCGGAATTCAGCACGAGGGGGTGCACGGTAAACCTCTCTGGGTTCGTGAAGACGGGAGTCATAATGTTCATCGGCCAATTTGGCTGCTTCTTCTAAGGTAGAAGGTCGCCTGTCTCGCAGCCATTCCTTCCCTTGCTGTTCCATGCCATTATAAAAATGTTCTAAGAGAAACAATTGTAAAATTTCCTCACCAGTCACCGCTTTACTTCCGCTCATCCAGTGATTTGCCGCTCTCCGCATTCGGTGCGCCCATTCCATATGGGTATCGTTAGGCTTCTTTTTCGTGCCCCGAAACTGTCGGCGATACGCGTCCGGAGTTACTGCGTACCATCGCAACAGTGTCTCCTTAACTAGCTCATACTGTGTCACTTCCTCAGCACCCAGAGTACGAAAGGCTTCCAGGGCTCGCCCGGATAGTTTCCCAGACAATATCGTGGGCCACTCCCTGTTGGGAATCTGGTGCAGGGCACATTGCCTTTCGAAGTCCGCCAAATATTCATCAATCCCTGTCTCGCTCTCTAGGAAGGGTCGAAATGCCGCATAGGGTATCTTGGGCCTCCCAGCATTTTCGACAGGGATGATTACCTGCGGGGCTTCAGCATTGCGGTGTGCGTTCGCTAGGTTGAGTTCGTGGGCTCGAGTCTCTCGTATATCCTTGTCCGCTTCCGCCATCAACTGCTGTACCAATTCCATGGAGGGGTTCGGCCCGTACAGTGAGAGCCTCTCCCGAACAATCCTGGTTTTTTCGTCACTAATCGTGGTCGGTGTTTCCGCCATTGTGAAGCTCTGATCCAGTTCGGTCAATTCTGCGATCAGCTCTCTCCTCGGCCAGTTGCTGGCGTACCCCCCTCTGCTTTCAAGTAAATCCTTTAGGGTTGTACGCTTCAATTTTTCGTAAGCGCTCTCCATCCGTTCTGTACCTCTCCTAGGAAATCCAGGAAAAATCCCACCGCTGCCGCCAAATGTTACGGTTACCCTTAGTCTCGCTGAGAGATGGACCGCTTAGTAGCCTGGATTCCTATTGCTGAAGAGGGGAGAAACTGCTTTCCATAGTATTCTATATGAGTCTCGCAAATGTAGAATAATCCCCCTTAGCTGTAGTACAGCTAGGATACCCTTCTGCCCACAAAAACGAGTCAACGCTGCGATTGAGGGACAACCAAGAACTGAGGACTGGGATGCCCAGCCTGCTTTTTATTTAGGTTACATGCACACAGGGAACTCCCAGGGGAGGAAGCATAAAATCCCCCATCACACATTTAGACAAAGCCCTTGGACAGGCCACCGCAGATAACAAGTACACACAAGAAAACAATTGAGTCCTTCTTATCACCTAGCAGTGAATGCTTATCACAAACTTAATTACAGTACACAATATGCTAGGAAACCTGCCTCAGAAAATAGTTTTCTCAAAACTGAACAGAGTTAACCCTTTATGAAATGATACTTGTTACAGTTTTCTTGGAGCCCTTCTTAGGCGCTGGCTTGGCTGGTTCAGGCATTGCTGCTGGGAAATAAGTTTCTTCACAACAAAATAACTAATGCTTCTGTAACAATGACAATGGCTATTTTTACATTTCTGCAGTGTTTGTGTTTAGCTGTAATTTTCCTCTTACTCATTTACTGTACCCACACATATTATATACCGTTTTTCTCGCCATTAAATGGACTTTCTAAAGATACCATTATTTTCATCATATCTTATAATTTACTATAAAAAAAAATTATAAAATATGAGGAATTTTTTTTAAAAAAAAACACACTTATTCTAACTTTGACCCCAAAAATCTGTTACACATCTACGACCACCAAAAAACACCCATGCTAAATAGTTTCTAAATTTTGTCCTGAGTTTAGAAATACCCAATGTTTACATGATCTTTGCTTTTTTTGCAAGTTATAGGGCAATAAATACAAGTAGCACTTTGCTATTTCCAAACCACTTTTTTTTTCAAAATTAGCGCTAGTTACATTGGAACACTGATATCTGTCCGGAATCTCTGAATATCCCTTGACATGTATATATTTATTTTTAGAAGACAACCCAAAGTATTGATTTATACCCATTTTGGTATATTTCATGCCACCATTTCACTGCCAAATGCGAGCAAATAAAAAAAAAATTGTTCACTTTTTCCCAAATTTTGTCACAAACTTTAGGGTTCTCACTGAAATTATTTACAAACAGTTTGTGCAATTATGGCACAAATGGTTGTAAATGCTTCTCTGGGATCCCCTTTGTTCATAAATAGCAGACATATATGGCTTTGGCATTGCTTTTTGGTAATTAGAAAGCCACTAAATGCCGCTGTGCACCACACGTGTATTATGCCCAGCAGTGAAGGGGTTAATTAGGGAGCTTGTAGAGACCTTGAAGGGTTAATTTTAGCTTTAGTGTAGTAGACAACCCAAAGTATTGATCTAGGCCCATTTTGGTACATTTGATGCCACCATTTCACCGCCAAATGCGAGCAAATAAAAAAAAAAAAAAAGTTAAAATTTTCACAATTTTAGGTTTCTCACTGAAATTATTTACAAACAGCTTGTGCAATTATGTCACAAATGGTTGTAAATGCTTCTCTGGGATCTCCTTTGTTCAGAAATAGCAGACATATATGGCTTTGGCGTTTTGGCAATTAGGAGGCCACTAAATGCTGCTGCGCACCACACTTGTATTATGCCCAGCAGTTAAGGGGTTAATTAGGTAGCTTGTAGAGAGCTTGCAGGGTTAATTTTAGCTTTAGTGTAGAGATCAGCCTCCCACCTGACACATCCCACCCCCTGATCCCTCCCAAACAGCTCTCTTCCCTCCCCCACCCCACAATTGTCCCTGCCATCTTAAGTACTGGCAGAAAGTCTGCCAGTACTAAAATAAAAGGTGTTTTTTTTTTTTATTATTATTCATCTGTGATGGACCCCTGCCTTAGCCCCCAACCTCCCTGATCCCCCCCCAAACAGCTCTCTAACCCTCCCAACCTACCTATTTGCCACCATCTTGGGTACTGGCAGCTGTCTGCCAGTACCCAGTTTTCCCAAAAAAAGAGAGGTTGTTTTTTTTCTTAAATACATAGTTTCCTGTAGTGTAGCTCCCCCCCCCCCCAATAACCCCATCCCCCTACCCTAGCAGATCCTATTAGTATTTTTTTTTAAAAAAAAATGTTTTCTGCCCCCCTCTCTCTTCTTTAATCATTGGTGGCAGTGGTTGCTGCGCACGCGCCCCCGCAGGCCCCCCTTCGCACGCTCCCAGCATCCGGCGTGCACAAAGCACTTGCAGGAACCGGATGCCGGGTAGCGATGGGCCGCCCACCCACCTCCCTTGAAAGCTCCCACCCACCAACGAACGGCCCCATCGCTACCGGTGCAGAGAGGACCACAGAGTGGCTCTCTCTGCATCGGATGCTTGTTAAAGGGTATTGCAGGATGCCTCAATATCGAGGCATCACTGCAATACCCTGAGAGCTGCTGGAAGCGATTGCGATCGCTTCCAGCACTCTCTTAAACAACTGACGTACCAGGTACGTCCATTGTCACTAACTGTTTGTTTTTGCAGGACGTACCTGGTACGTCAGTTGTCATTAAGGGGTTAAATGTAATTAACCCCCATCTGCTGCATGCAAAGCCCCTTTAAAAAGGGACAGTCTAGACCCAATACGTATTCTTTATTACTTATTGTTACATAAGTGACAAGCATCTAACAGGTTCCACATGAAACTTAAATAATAGTAGTTTGTTAGCAGCTGAAAATGGCTGCCAATCGCTGCACACAGCTTTCTTCCTGTCCTGTTAGCTGTTTTCTTGTATGACAGTTTAGCAGTGCACTTTTAATATTTTTCAATTAGCTACTTAAAAATGCCCATGACAAATCAGCGTGTGCAATTAGCAAGACTTATTCATGAGTCGTTCGTGATTGGAGAATCTTAACATACCAAAAATATGCGCAATAGGTGGGCAGGGCTTGGTGGCAATTTTTGGCTCCTAACAAACTCTTAATATTTTAAATGTTTTATGTACCTCTTACAAGCTTATAGATGTGGAACAAATTGCAGGATGCTTCTCTGCTATGTAGCAATGAGTAATCAACATTATCTATTGCGTCTAGACTGTCCCTTTAACCAAGCCCTTTAAGAAAAATAAGTAGCAAATTAAATTCTATTTCCCTGCTTTATATTACAGCATGTCTTTTTCAACTAGAACAGTCCTCTAAAGCAGATGCAGCGTATGTTCATATGACCATTCAAAAACCAAAAAAATAAAGTCCACTAGAAGCAGTTTTACCATTAAACTAGTTCCTTGAAGAAATAAATAACTTTTCTATTATATTAGAAATAAAAACTAATGTGTTTTTAAATTGTACAAAAAGTTTAATGAACCAAATGAGCATTGAAAATAGGTTACACCCAAATAATGTTCTGCCTCTTAAACGGAGATGCATCCTCAAGAGTTATAAAACAGCAGCAACACAGTATTTAAAAAAAAAAAGTGTGTTAAAAAAGGGACAGTCCAGTCAAAATTAAACTTTCATCATTCAGATGTAATTTTAAACATTCCAATTTACTTTTATCATCAATTTTGCTTTGTTCTCTTGGTATTATTGGTTGAAAGCTAAACCTAGGTAGGTTATATGCTAGTTTCTTAGCCCTTGAAGCCGCCTCTTATCTGAATGCATTGACAGTTAACAACTAGAGTGTTTGTGCCTAAATAAAACTGAGTTTTAATGTCCCTTTATTGCCGTTACTGTCTTATTTATGCACCAGTAAGTGATAAATGAATTCAAAAAGCTCTGCTCCACCCTCCCCCATACACAAAAGCCATTTTATGGAGAATTACATTGAGTTTAATGTGACTTAAAAGGGAAATTAAAATTGAAAAAAAAAACAACTTTCAGGTTTCAGATTGAGCATGTCAATTTTAAGACATATACTTTTCGCTTCTATTCTAAATTTTTTAGTTTGGTCTCTTGGTAACCTTTCTGAAAAGCATATGTACATAAGCAGTAATGTACTGCTGGAAGCAGATTGGTGGCTATGCAGACATGCCTCTTGCCAATGGCTCACAAGATCTTCTTAATATTATAGGGATCTAAAATTATAAAATCATTTTCCTTAACTTAAGCCGCTTTAAGCTTAAAAATGTGACCTGGTCTACTATAAAATGCTAGACATATCTCTAAAAACCAAACAGTGCAGTCCTGTTTATATCTACGTCTGATGCCAGATTGAGACATTGTGTACCCACATTTAGATAAGGATAAACTTTACATTTTAAACTGTGAGCTAGTTGCTGGTTTCTGCACATACAGTGGATATAAAAAGTCTACACACCCCTGTTAAAATGTCAGGTTTCTGTGATGTAAAAAAAATTAGACAAAGATAAATCATTTCAGAACTTTTTCCACCTTTAATGTGACCTATAAACTGTACAACTCAATTGAAAAACAAACTGAAATCTTTAAGGTGAAAGGAAGTAAACAAAAAAAACTAAAATAATGTGGTTGCATAAGTGTGCACACCCTCTGATAACTGGGGATGTAGCTGTGTTCAGAATTAAGCAATCACATTCAAAATCATGTTAAATAAGAGTCATCACACACCTGCTATAATTTAAAGTGCCTCTGATTAACCTCGAATAAAGTTCAGCTGTTCTAGTAGGTCTTTCCTGACATTTTCTTAGTCGCATCCTACACAAAAGCCATGGTCCGCAGAGAGCTTACAAAGCATCAGAGGGATCTCATTATTAAAAGGTATCAGTCAGAAGAAGGGTACAAAAGAATTTCCAAGGCATTAGATATACCATGGAACACAGTGAAGAACATATGGCACAACAATGACATTACCAAGAACTGGATGTCCCTCCAAAATTGACGAAAAGATGAGAAGAAAACTGGTCTGGGGGGCTACCAAGAGGCCTACATTAAAGGAGCTGCAGGAATATCTGGCAAGTACTGGCTGTGTGGTACATGTGACAACAATCTCACGTATTCTTCATATGTTTGGGCTTTGGGGTAGACAGCAAGACGGAAGTCTTTTCTTACGAAGAAAAACATCCAAGCCCAGCTAAATTTAGCAAAAACACATCTTTAGTGTCCCAAAAGCATGTGAGAAAAGGTGTTATGGTCTGATGAAACCAAGGTTGAACTTTTTGGCAATACAGGTGGCCCTCGTTTTACAACGGTTCAATTTACACCGTTTCAGAATAACAACCTTTTTTCCAGTCATGTGACTGCTATTGAAAAGCATTGAGAAACAGTGCATTTATTAAAATAGCCAGTAGGTGAAGCTGTCTGCTTGTGTTGCAGCAATGCCAAGCAAGCTGAAATTAATCAGTTTAACCAGACCTGAGCTATCGAGCAGATTTCAAAATCTTCCTGTCTATAAATCAGTCCATACTGGAATGGATAGAAATAACTGTTTGCAGAAAAATGCAAGTGAAGTCTGTGTTGTGTGATTATTTTATTAGGTTTATAATGCTGTTTAGCAAATGTTTTTGTTCATTTAACTTAGTTTAATTATAAATTCTGTGTTGTGTGATTATTTTATTAAGTTTATAATGCTGTTTAGCATTTAAAGTCTTAATTTCAAAGCTTTAAAAATAATGTATTAGGTTTACTTATGACAATTTTGAGAGGGGCCTGGAACCTATCTCCCTCACTTCCCATTGACTTACATTATAAACTGGGTTTCAATTTACAACGGTTTCGATTTACAACCATTCCTTCTGGAACCTAACCCCGGCGTAAACTGAGGGCTACCTGTAATTCCAAAAGATATGTTTGGCGCAAAAACACTGCACATCACCAAAAGAACACCATATCCACAGTGAAGCATGGTGGTGGCAGCATCATGCTTTGGGGCTGTTATTTTACAGCTGGAACTGGGGCCTTATTCAAGGTAGAGGGAGTTATGAACAGTTCCAAATACCAGTGAATATTGGCACAAAGCCTTCAGGCTTCTGCTAGAAAGCTGAACATGAAGAGGAACTTCATCTTTCAGAATGACAACGACCCAAAGCATACATCCAAATCAACAAAGGAATGGCTTCACCAGAAGAATATTAAAGTTTTGGAATGGCCCAGCCAGAGCCCAGACCTGAATCCAATCGAAAATCTGTGGGGTGATCTGAAGAGGGCTGTGCACAGGATATGCCCGCGCAATCTGACAGATTTGGGGTGTTTTTGCAAAGAAGAGTGGGCAAATCTTGTCAAGTCAAGATGTGCCATGCTGATAGACTCATACCCAAAAAGACTGAGTGCTGTAATAAAATCAAAAGGTGCTTCAATAAAGTATTAGTTTTAGGGTGTTCACACTTATGCAACCCTATTATTTTTACTTTCCTTCACCTAAAAGATTTCAGTTTGTTTTTCAATTGAGTTGTACAGTTTATAGGTCACATTAAAGGTGGAAAAGTTCTGAAATGATTTCTTTGTCTCATTTTTTTTTACATCACAGAAACCTGACATTTCAATAGGGGTGTGTAGACTTTTTATATCCACTGTATAAGCCTCCAGAATACAATTTTAAACAACTTTCAAATTTACTTCCATTTTCTAATTTGCTTAGTTCTTTTATTGTTGAAAAGCATACCAAGTTAGGCTCTGGTGTTAGATGCACATATATGCCTCATCATTAAATTAGATATGTTCAACTAGCTCCCAGTAGTGTGTCGCTGCTCTTTCAATAAAAAGGATACTAATAGAATGAAGCAGATTTGATCATCAAAGTAAATTGGAAAGTTGTTTAAAATGGTATGCTTTATCTGAATCATGGGAAAAAAAAAAAAAAAAAAAAGTGGTTTTCATGTACCTTTAAAGTAACTCTGTGTTCTCGCCAGGGCCTAATTAATAGGTGCACCAATTGGCTGATTTTACTGATCGCCCAACTAAAATTTTAGCCAATAAAAGACATTAAACACTAAATAAATGCTAGATAGAATGATGTATTCAAAAGAAGAGATATTAGACTGTGAATAACATGTAGACCCAGAGACAGAACTTTTTTTTCCCTTTCTGCAATGAGATTTTTTTAGTGAAAATTTTTCTGCAGGTCATTTTTAAATAAAATAGAATTGTAAATTTGTCAGTTACACTAAAGCACCAGATCAATGTGTTAGTTAACTGGAGAATAAAGCAATATTTAAAGTTGTATAATCTAGTGCAGTAGTTGAAAACTGCATTGCAAATTAGCTGAAGACAAAAAGTCATTGTAAAATGTCTCGAATTAATTTGTTTCCTTTTCTCTTAGTCCAACATAGAAATTTAGTAATAAAAAGGTGCATTGCTCATACGAACATCTTACATTCAAAGAAAAACAGCTTTGCAGACTGTGAAAAGCTAGGGAACGAGCTTTCAAAAATCTCAGAGCCAGACAACAATCAATGCACTGCTGCTTTCCAGCACTACTGCATATTTGATTGTCTTCAAACAGCACTTTGCTCTGGATGCACTGTTAAGGAAAACTTATACAATGCAGCCCGAGAACAGCTCTAGTTAAAAAGAACAGCCTAATGTGGAGCAGCACTGAAAAGTTAAAGTGCTAACAGTTCCTGTTCTTTCTGCAGACATGCTGCAGTTTCTGTGATGACATCTCAGATCACTCTATGTTCTGCCTTGGGGCATGTAGATATATTTTTTTTACATTTCATTAGCTGTTTAAATATTGACAAAATAAGTGTAAAGTTTTAGTGTCCTATAAAACAATGGGCGCTGCCATATTGTAACTTAGGTTACCTTCTCTGCTGTGGCCAATTAGACACAGTTATACATAGGCCACTAGAGTGTGCAGCCAATGGTTGTGCTGGATTTAACAGTGTTCTGCACTTCCATTTCTAACAGGAACTGAAAAGCTCACACTTTCAGAATGGAGTAACAGGAAAAGGGGACAAAATAAATAATGAAAGTATATTGTAAAGTTTTGTTTTATATATGTGATTTATTTTATATTACCATCTCAAAGTGTTTAATGTCCCTTTAAGCTACAATTAATTTGGATAGCAGTTAATGTTAGAAAGTATTATATTGCCCCCACCCGGCTTCTTCATAATGCCACCTGGCTGGCAAGCTTTTCTGTGGAGAACACTGAAACAAGCAGATCTAAAAACTGTGTACAGATTAAAGCAGTAAATCAGCCAAGTCTTAACATTTTTTGTAACAAATTAACATCATTTTTGCTGCAGTTTTTTCAATAAGCAAACTACTCCCACTATTTGCCTTAGAGGAGTCAATCTGGGCATTAGTCCAGACAACAAGGCCAGTCATTGTCATAAAGTTAGTATAACATGCATGGTATTGCAGTTGTTATCTGATAAAGCCAATTAGGAGACAAATATGTAGCATAGTTGGTCTTAAAAAGCAAGCAGGGTGCATTTCAAGTTCTGATAATTAGATACTGCTAAATTTTCAGAGCTTAAATTACATGAAAAAGGGACAATATATATAAAACTAGCATCATTACAAATATTTAGTTGTTTTCTGTCCCTTTAAAAAGGAAATAGTAAGTAAACACACATATTGGGTGACAATTAAAGGGACACTGAACCCAAATGTTTTCTTTCGTGATTCAGCTAGAGCATGAAATTTTAAGCAACTTTCTAATTTACTCCTATTATCAAATTTTCTTCATTCTCTTGGTATCTTTATTTAAAATGCAAGAATGAAAGTTTAGCTGCCGGCCTATTTTTGGTGAACTACCTGGGTTGTCCTTGCCGATTGGTGGATAAATTCAGTCACCAATAAAAAAAAGTGCTGTCCAGAGTCCTGAACCCAAATTTTTTAGCTGCCTTCTTTTTCAAATAAAGATAGCAAGAGAACAAAGAAATTGATAATGAGTAAATTAGAAAGTTGCTTAAAATTGCATGCTCTATCTAAATCACAAAATAAATAAAATTGGGTTCAGTGTCCCTTTAACTCCTTCAATACCATACAAATAAAGGAAATATGCTTTGCATACCCCACAACTCATATACATTACATATATATGTGGCACACAGCAAGTGGGGTAACCTCACATACAGCTGGGGGGTTATACTTTGCTAAAAAGTTTTACCATAACCAAGTTTTAATGGGATGTAGAAGTGTAAAAAAAGATAAATTATCTAATGTATTTTATGCAATCAACAGAACAATAATAAAATGCTTCAATTATTTGTTAAACCCCTGCAAAAGAGTAACATTTAGGTAAACTCCAGAGCAACAACTACTGTGAGCTAGTAGACCACATCTGGTGAGCCAATGACAAGAGTCATGTGTGTAGCCACCAATACCCAGCTAGCTCATAGTAGTGAACTGCTGCTCCAGAATCTACCTAGGTATGCTTTTCTTCAGATAAATAGTAAAATTTGTTAGCAGAAGTAAAACTAAAAGTCTGTTTAAGTTACTTGTTCTACCTCAACTGTAATGTTTAAGTTTGACTTTCATGTCCCTTTAAGGGTGGGAACAGGAAGACTTTAGAATCATAAGTTAGAGATAAAACCCAATTTTTTTCCTGTTATGATTCAGATAGAAAGTTGCTTAAAATTGCATGTTTTAATGTACTCCTATTTTGTTCGTTCTTTGTATCTTTATTTAAAAAAAGCAGGAATGTAAGCTTAGGAGCCAGACCCTTTTTTGGTTCAGCACCTGGGTAGTGCTTGCCGATTAGTGACTAAATGTAGCCACCAAGCGCTACCCAGGGTGTTGAACCAAAAATGCTGCTAAACTTTCCTGCTTTTTCAAATAAAGATACCAAGAGAACGAAGAAAATGTGATAATGGGAGTAAATTAGAAAATTGCATGCTCTATCTGAATCATGAAAGAAAAAAAAAAATGAGTTTCATATTCATTTAAACAAGACCCAGAAGCGAAGATGTTTAAAATGTTATATACGACATGGCACTGTAAAGTCATGTATTTTATTACTGGTATTTTTATGCAGAATACAAAACAGATAAGATGGGGGGGGGGGGGGGGAGTAGAATTACAAACTTTATTTTGATGGAATTTTCCTGTGTATTTTACATTTGCTGTAACAAATGTTTATATGAAAGGTTAGTGGTTTGTGTTACTGGTCCTGGGGGGGGGGGGGGGGTTGTTCTGTGACTCAGTAGTTAAGTCCTGAACATACATATGTGGATTTATATTCTACCAACTCATTCTGAGGTAGCAAGTTTCTTCTGTCAGACATGCACAGACATGCCATTTTATATAAAAGGTAAGACATGAAAAATAACAGGGCTCAATGAATGTGTTAAAGATCTAGGAGCCAGAAACTTGACTATCCCTACATTAAAGGGACAGGAAACCCAAAAAAAATATTTTATGATTTGGATAGAACATACAATTTTAAACAACTTTCCAATTTACTTCTATTATCAAATATGCTTCATTCTCTTGTAATCCTTTCCTGAAGGAACAGCATTGATCTACTGGCAGCTAGCTGAACACATCTAGTTAGCCAATCACAAGAGACAAATGTGTGCAGGCACCAATCAGCAGCAGCTCCCACTAGTGTAGGATATGTGCGTATTGATTTTCAACAAGAGATACCAAGAGAATGAAGCACATTTTAAAATAGAAGCGAATTTAAAAGTGTCTTAAAATTACATGATCTATCTGAATCATGTAAGTTTAATTTTGACTTTCCTATCCCTTTAAAGTGAATGTAAATCCTAGAGGTTCAAAAACACTAAGATTTATCAGCACTAAAAATAAAGGTGACTTTCATTTACAAGTTTAAAAAACAAACACACAACTGTAAGTCACCTTTATTTCTCTCCATTTTCACTTCTAACCTAAGAGCCGCCAACGGCACAGCTCAATTTTTTAAATTTGGTGCCGTTTCTTCTTCTTAGCCAATAGCCATGCTAGCATACTGCACAGTGCCATATGGCTAGCACAGCTATTGGCTAAAAGCTGGAAAGGTCAAATCATTGAAAAAAAAAAAAATTGAGCTGTGCCGTAAACTTAGATTAACAGTGAAACCGCAACAAAATAAAAGGTGAAAGTCACCTTTAATTCTAGTGCTGGTTAAACCTAGGATTTTTGAAATGCTAGGATTTACCATCGCTTTCAAAGTCAAAATTAAAACTTTCATGGCTCAGACAGGGTTTTCATTTTACCCTTTTGCTGTGTTAAAAACCTTCTATGCAAGCAACAGTGCACGAACAAAATACTCTAATAGATAAAAAAAAGTGTAAAAAGAAAATCCTTTAATGACTCTTTAAAGGACCAGTCAACACAGTAGATTTGCATGATCAACAAATGCAAGATAACAAGACAATGGAATAGCACTTACTCTGAACTTCAAATGAGTAGTAGATTTTTTTTCTGACAATTTTAAAAAGTTATGTCTTCTTCCACTCCCCCTGTACCATGTGACAGCCATCAGCCAATCACAAATGCATACACACTTATTCTTGAACATGCTCAGTAGGAGCAGGTGACTCAAAAAGTTTAAATATAAAAAAACTGTGCACATTTAGTTAATGGAAGTAAATTGGAAAGTTGTTTAAAATGGCATGCTCTATCTGAATAATGAAAGTTTAATTTTGATTGAGTGTCCCTTTAAGATACTTTAAACTCAATTCCCCATAAAATTGTTATTTCTCCAGGAAGGAAAAAAAAAAAAAAAATTCCTTCTGTGGAATTTAGAATCCTGACCTTGCATACTACAGAGCGATTCACGCATAGAATTGTGGGCTCATTTTTATCTGTTGCTAATTTTCTACAGCAAAGGAAAGAAGATAAAAACCATTTAAAAGTTTTTTTCAAGGGGTGTGTCCCAGAACTACAAAACAATGAAAATGCTGCTTCACTGGACATATTGTGCTCGTCTTGCTGCTGAGAGTCCTTTAAAATTTGAATATATAGCTCATGATACTGATTTTACACAAACTAGTCAGCCTCAGGTTTATAAAAAGCAGAATGTGCTGTGGTGCACTCTTTGAAAGAAAATATTCAGGGAATCATCAAAGCTTAACTTAAAGGGACATTGATTTTTTTTTTATTTTTTTTATCTGTTGGAGTGTGTTAACTAGTTTAGAAAGATCTCATTTACCTTTATTTCACCATGATAAATAGCTGCTTTTGCCTGCTTAAGCCACCACCTATAATAAACCTTTCAATACTGCAGTATTGGCCACAGCAAATCTATGTAATGGAAAATTCAGCAGAAGAAATAAGGGGAGTTTGAGATACAGACCAATTGAAAATGATCATTTTAGTACTGATCTATTATGTTTCCAGCCAAGATAAGGATGTCTGTGTGTATAGAAAAAGATAAAATTATATCTTCTCTCCTTGCAAGCTCAGCCCATTTATTATACTGTGTCTTCAATAAAGTGGCAGCAGCTATTTCATATATAAAAAAAATATACATCCATTGTTTTATGCCTGATGAAACGACCAGTTAACGGTCGAGAAACGCGTAGCGGTACTTGTATGGATTAAAGATTTTTTAATTCACGGAAGTTGTCCTTCGTTTTATTCCGACTTTGGAAGGGCCAACGGATTTTATACAGTCTGCAGCATTGCGATACAACTCTTGATAAGAAGGTTGTTCACCCAGACCAGAGTCACACAGAACCTACTTGCCTTTGTTTAGACGCAGCAGACCACAGATCCATCAGTGTGCTAACCACTGAGAGAGTGTTCGTCCGCCCGATAGCACCGGTCACAGTACGGTGCATATCCCTTTGGTAAGCCTTTTTGATTCCACTTTGTATGCTCTTAATAAAAACTTTATTACGCTATGTGGCGTCCTCTTTTTTACTTCTAAATAACTTAAAGGGACATTTTTTTTTTTTATATCTGTTGGAGTGTGTTAATGTTAACTAGTTTAGAAAGATCTCATTTATCTTTATTTCACCATGATAAATAGCTGCTTTTGCCTGCTTAAGCCACCACCTGTAATAAACCTTTCAATACTGCAGTATTGGCCACAGCAAATCTATGTAATGGAAAATTCAGCAGAAGAAATTAGGGGAGTTTGAGATACAAACCAATTGAAAATTAACATTTTAGTACTGATCTATTATGTTTCCAGCCAAGATAAGGATGTCTGTGTGTATAGAAAAAGATAAAATTATATCTGCTCTCCATGCAAGCTCAGCCCATTTATTATACTGTGTCTTCAATAAAGTGGCAGCAGCTATTTCATAGATATATATATATATATATATATATATATATATATATATATATATATATATATATATAATATCAATTTCCCTATTAAAAAAAAAAAAGATTTTTTTTTTTTACTGTGTACAGTTTAAGTTTGATATAAATAGTTTTAGGAAAAATTCTTATTACAAATGACCACTTGTGAAAAACATAAAACAGGTGATGACAAATTTATAATCAAACTTATAAAAGTCAGCAATTTCTTTAAAGGGATATGAAACCCACATTTTTTCTATGTGATTCAGATAGAGTATGACATTTTAAGCAACTTTCTAATTTACTCCTATTATCAATTTGTCTTTGTTCTCTTGGTATCTTCATTTGAAAAGGCAGGAATGTAAGCTTAGGAGCCGGACCTTTTTTGGATCAGCACCTGGGTAGCGCTTGCTGATTGGTGGCTACATTTAGCTTAAAATTGTATGTTCTATCTGAATCATGAAAGAAAGAAAAATGTGGGTTTCAAATCCCTTTAAAAAGGAGCTAGACACACACAGTTGTATGTAGAATAAATCTAAACATTTGGTGCCAGAAGTAAAATTCTGAGATCCATTGGTCACTGGTTCCAAAAATAGTCAAGATCTGACACAGAATATCATGCACTCTTGTTGCAAACCTTCTAGTTGTAACCATTTTAATTATAGAATTAAAATTAGAGAATCATCAGGACAAGATAAAAAAAAAAAAAAAAAGATATTCAAACATGGAAAGGATTAACAAGATCCATAAATCTGTTGTGATGTAAATTTGATCCTAGCTGCTACGTCTGCCGTTCAGTTCAGTTTCAGTTTCTTTTTACTTTCCAGTAAATCTGCAGAATGATAAAAACTACGCTCATCCTGTTTTCCAAAAACTAAAAGCTGTAGTTCCTCTTTCAGTACTGTACTTGTATGGAAATCACCTGAAGATTGCAGCATAAAACCAGCGTATGTTTTACAGTGCTGTTCGTAGTAGTAGTGGTACATTTCTGGTTACATTATTATAAAAAAAAAAATAAAAATGTATATAATATAGATTAAAGCAGGGCTCGACAAACCCAGGAGCCTGGGAGCCACTGGCTCCTAGAATTATACCCCTGGCTCCTAACTTTTTGGGTTATTCTCCATATATCTATATACAAATCCAACTGTCTGGCTCCTAATTTTTGAACATATTTGTCAAGCACTGGATTAATGGAATGTGAAGCCCAAATGTATCTTTTAGAAAATATAAATTAACTCCTAATGCCAGTTATGCTGTGACAAGCTATGGCGAGTCTCAAATAATCCTGTTTGGTAGAGGGAATTATTTCTAGTTGCAGTAGCCCACAGTATGGAAATAACAGCTCAGCTTGAAGAAAAAAAAAGCCAGCCCCTCATTACTTTAATAAATGAAAGTCAATGAATCTGGTAAATATCAAGACAAGTTTCTTCAAGTGCAGTGGAAACAAACACACTGGAAGGTTTGATGAAAAGGGGTGTCAAGAGAATTATCACAGGAAAAGCAGACAAAGCGCTGCACAGAATAAATTCACTAGTCACCAGCCTCAGAAATTGTCAGTTAACCGCACCTTAGATTAAAGGCCAAATACTTTTCACTGAGTTCAAGAAGCAGACAGATCTCAATATCTAATTTTCAAAAGTAAAATCAGGTAATCATGGTAAATTGGCTGCAGGAAGAAGAGACTTGCTTAGGCCAAGTAACACAGTGGACATCCGGTCACTGAACATCTGCCCTTTGGTCTGATGAGGCTACATTTGAGATTTATGGTTCCAACTATCGTATCTTTGTGAGAAGTAAAAATGTGAGCCAGACCATTTTTGGTTAAGGACCTGGATAGCACTTGCTGATTGGTGGCTTAGGAGCTGTCCCATTTTATGGTTCAGCACCTGGGTAGCACTTGCTAAATGTAGCCACCAATCACTACCCAGGTGCTGAACCAAAAATGTGCTGACTCCTAAGTTTTACATTCCTGCTTATTTAAATAAAGATACCAAGAGAATGAAGGAAAATTTATAATAGGAGTAAATTAGAAAGTTGCATGCTCTATCTGAATCACGATAGAAAAAAAAAAAGTTGGGTTTTGTGTCCCTTTAAGACACATAGCCAGCATGTCTACTAAACAATTTTGCAGTCATGAACCATCCCATATGATTTGTGCTTAAATTAACAGTCCTTTGATTTTCAGCAAACACATATCCATACTGTAAGTGCTATTAAATAAAGCAGAGTGATGGGTGCTGCATCAGATGACCTGGTCTCTACAGTCACCTAACAAACCCAGCAAAACTCGACAAACCAATGCAACAGGTGCACCATTGGTGCCTTAAAAATTAGCCCTGGTTTAGAGACCCCAAGACACCCATGGATCCCCTAAACTGCCCCCTGGTGGCTGCCACCAGCCACACATAAGTTACCTTGCTGTGGCTGGATCCAAAGGCCTTGCAGCTGTGAAAAGTTTTAAATTTACATTTTTGTAGTCATGGCACAATGTGTTATTCAATGTACTGATGACTATTAGAATTCTAATATGTGCAAAATAGTAATGAACGAAAACCATTAGATATATTATGATGCTTACATTTTGAACAAATGTGTCACATAAGAAAAAAAGGGCATGCCTGATGCAAAAAAAAAAAAAAAAAAAAAAATTTTTTTTTTTTAAAGCCTAACAGTAAAATATTTAGTAATTTAAGATAAGTAAAAAAAATATGCTAACAATGGGCCCTTTTTTATAATAATAAATAAAAAAGTGATTTCTAAAGGATAAAAATCTTTTTTTTTTATCATACATACACAATAAAATTATGAAAGAAAAAAGGAGAGCTCTCTAAATTGTAATGAGCATTTGCAAAGTTGTAAAAACTTGCAGCAATTAAACTATTTAAATAACCATTTATTAAAAGACTATACACACTTTCTTTTATTTTTTTCCAACTGAGACAGTGTCACATTTCCCCTAGGTAATGATATCCTACATAAAATGTGTGGCTATTCAATTTGCTAGAGTTGGTGAACACAGGAATATTTCACCAAATATAACATTAATTTATCTCATTAAATGAAGAAACATTCTTTAACTCTGAGCAATACTCAAAAAAGCAGAACAATCCATGATCACAAGTGAAATAGTGGAACTAGAGTGATCATAACTACAATATTTAGCAATAAGGGATATGAAAAATGTCTTACTTTGCATACAGTAAATTAGAATACATCAGCTGATAACAAATTTAACAATAAAAGTATTTATTGTGGGTAGAGACCTTGGTTTCTGATTAGATTGAGAAAAGTGATTAGTTTGAATAGAAAGAATATATATATATATATATATATATATATATATATATCTCATTATATTGTAATGTATATCCCTATAAAGCAATATAAACTGTCTGCAGAACTTACAAGCCTTCTTAGAAAATCAGAAAGATAGATAGATTTAGGGAATTGGGGCCTCAGTGATCCACAAGAAATGATGAATAGATCCTATTTGAAATCTACCTAGATGACCACAATGTCATAATTAGCACATTGTAACAAGTACCAGATCTGTATCTGCAATTAAACACACTATTTGTTATATGATGTTCAAACTCCAAAAACAGCTCAAACATAATGTTATATATTTATTGTCATTTGAGTACATTTTATTTGACATTATAAACACTGATTTGATCTTACAACAAAAATATTCACCAAGTTGTAAATGGATTTTATCACCTAAAACTGTACAGTGTGAATTTCAAAGGGTGGAGTAAATTTTGTAGATAGTCACTGGCTAGTAACTTTACAGTTGTCCTACAGCCTTTAAAATAGCTAACATTCTACATTCTGAGTAGGTGTTTCCTGCATTGCTGCTTCACCTCTATTTGTATTTAGATCACAAAATAGTACACTTACTAATGCCCAAGCCACTGATACTCACTAAACATGATATGTAGCTACAAAGCCACAGATCTTCTACTGTCTGACATATGATGATTTGCAAAGGACACAAGACAAGGAAATACAAACTTTTATATTTAGCATAGCGAGGTCTATAGAGAGACACTACACATAAAACTGACTTTACAATTGTTGGTGAAGCTTCATCATTTGTTACTCTTTGAATCCAGGTAACTTTGGAGTTTAAGACCTTATTAAAAAACCATCTTAAGTCACTTGAGAGAGGGACCTCAGCTTGGTGATCAGAGCCTGTCACATTAAGCTACTGTGCGCTGCTTGCAGGACAAGAACAAGCATAAAGTAATAGGCAATAATGCCCAGAACAACACGAGGATGTGATGTTGATGTATGTGCCCCTGGTGTAGACAGCCCTGACCTTCACTCCTCAAGTGTCACCCTGCTCTGACCTTAGGAAAGCGGATCACACAGCCTCTACTCCATGCGAACGCACTGCCACCTTAGCCAGTGTGGTGCTGCACTGTCCTCGGGCCGGGATGCCCACAGTGCCCAGAGCACCTAGCCAGGTTGGGAGGCCCTAGCTCCCTCCCGAGCATTGTATGGTTATCGTTATTCATTAGTCCCATTCTCATCTCCTTACCTTGTAGGAGTCCGTAGCCAACAGAATGTTGAATTCCGATTCTCCGCAATTCATCTCCGCAAGTGTAACTGTCACCCAAACGTTCGCGGGCACTCGGCTAACAATACTGAGCCACTCGGCGATCCGTCGCCTTTCTACCTTCGTTTGTCCTAGTATAGGGGAGGGGGCGTGTCGTGACGTCACAGGGCGTGTGACCATCATAGACTTCTGAATTAAAAGATACTATG
Organism: Bombina bombina; assembly: GCF_027579735.1. Classification (NCBI taxonomy): domain Eukaryota; kingdom Metazoa; phylum Chordata; class Amphibia; order Anura; family Bombinatoridae; genus Bombina; species Bombina bombina. The sequence goes on from NC_069504.1 coordinate 112,096,192, forward strand.
GTGTAGAGGTCTGGCAACGTGCGAGAATTTTGATTGGTTCGTTCCCTTGACAGCCAGATCTTCCGTGATTGGTCCAGCGAATAATTTCATCAGGGTATCACTTTCGTTTCACTGTAAATTTTGCATGTGGATTAAGTATTGCTTCATGCAAAACGAAACAATATGGAATTTGGTTTCTTATTCAAGCTGTTTCTTATAAGTGCAATTTGTTTCTTATTAATAGAAGTTGGTTTCTTATTCAGAAGTTTTTTTTTCAGACAGCTTCAGATTGAGTTTAAAAAAAATATATATATATGTTTTATTTAAATAACATTTGATTTATGTACTGTAGATACACAGAGGGGAGTTTTATTTTCTACAATTATTTTATAAACAAACTGGAAGAACATTAAAGTGACACGAAACCACCCAAAAATTTAATGAATTAGATAGAGCAGGTAATTTTAAACAACTTCTTAATTTACTATTATCTCATTTGCTTTGTTCTTTTTGTATTCTTTGATCAAAAGCATATCATGGTAGGCTCAGGAGCGTGGAGCTAGTTACTGATTGGTGGCTGCACATATATATGCCTCTTATTATTGGCTTACCAATGTTTTCAGCTAGCTCCCAGTCCCAGTAGTCCATTGCTGCTCCTTCAATAAATGATATAAAGAGAGCAAAATTGTTAATAAAGTTACATTGGAAAGTTTGTTTAATGGGTGTTCTATCTAGCTGTATATTGATTGACATTTAGGCCACTCATTTTATCACAAAATCATTCATATATTTTACTACTCAATGCTGCCATTCATAGATACAATGATTTTAATAAAGAAAATATATACATAAACAGAAAGAAGCCACAACATTAAAAAAGCCTTCTATATGCAGAAGAAAGTGACCAATCAGAGAGTCAGTCCAACCATAAAAGGACCAATGAGAAAGTGGCTTCCTCTTTCTTTTTTCCTTTTGCTGCTCATTCAAGAAACGTATCCCTCTAATAAATTGTTAGTGTTGCATATTTTACTTTATATTTTATATATATATAATTTTACTCAGTTATCATTATTATAATTATAATTATTTTGATTATTTGGTGCTGCGTTTTACATTTTTTAGGTCTTGCTTATTATTTAATTTCTCATATTTCTGTTTGTTATTTGGACCACTTTTTTTTTATCTTTTTTTGCTATTATTCTTTTATTTTAATTTATTCCCCTTTACTTTTCTACCTTTTATCTTGATCTTTGTGCTTTCTGTTTTTCTTTCTGGCTTCTTCCTGTGCTCAAAATTTTCTCCTTCTCCTGACATCCTTGGGCAATTGACGCCTTTTTGGGGGCGCATTTTTTTACATCGTCATCTTCCTGCCCTTGACACCTCCTTGGTGACATTTTGTGTTTACTCAAATTACTTAATTGTTGTATTTTTTGATGGTTACAATTTATCTCATTACATTTAATCAAATACCAGCTCTACGGAATTATGCTGCACTATACAAATAAATTATAATAATAATTACTCAATCTTTTATTACAGTTTGCTGCCCTCCCGTGGTTAAGTTTATTAGCATATTATTATTTTAACTTACATTTTATTTATTTATTTATTTTTATTTATTTATAAAACATTTTACCAGGAAGGATACATTTTACAAAAACAATAATAAAAATACACATTATATGCAAACATTTAACATAGAGCAGGTATGAAATATTTAATCAACCATGACAGGAGCATTTATTTAACATTTCCTATACAACTATAGAGTGAAAATTTAGATAGTATGTTGAAAACATGATTAATGTTAAATTCTTTTATGTTGCAAATGAAAAATTGAATTAATTCCAAAATACATAAGTCAATCAAGTTCAACCTATACAAATCTTAATATACTTACAAAAAAGCTCCAGTTGATCTTAAATTAATCCCATTAAAAAAGGTGACCCATTTAACACCAGAAATCATATCCCTGAACTCTGTTTCTAGACAGAAATGTATCTAAACCATTTTTAAATGTGTCTAAGGCATTGGCATTTACTACCTCCTCAGGTAATGAGTTCCACAATTCAATTGCTCTTACAGTGAAAACACATTTATTTTGCAGATTACATCTCCTTTTCTCCAGCCATAAATTGAGACCTATTGTCACAAACATAATTTTTTTGGAATAAACAGAGCTTCTACTATCTCTGTATATGGGCCTTAAATATATTTATAAGAAGTAAACATGTCACCTCTCAAGGTGAAAACAGAACCAGTTTGGCTAACCTCTCCTCATAGCTTACATTCTCTATTCCCCTTATTAGCTTTGTGGCCCTTCTTTGAACTTATTCTAAGTCTGCAATGTCTTTTTTGTTTAGATCAGTCCCCAGAACTGCACTCCATACTCAAGGTGAGGTCTTACCAAGGATTTATAAAGTGCCAGAATTATGCTTTCCTCCCTTGCATCAATGCCTCTTTTATCACATGCTAGTTTCTTATTAGCCTTATAAGCTGCTGCCCTGCATTGTGCACCCATCTTTATATTGTTATCTATTACTAGTCCCAAATCCTTTTCCTCCTCTGTTTGGCTAAGTCTAGTCTCATTTAAATAATAAATTGCCTGTTTATTTTTACTTCCAAAATGTAGAACCTTGCTTTTTCCAGTACTAAATCTCATTTTCCATTTACCTGCCCGTTCTTCAAATTTTTGTAGATTGCTTTGTAAAGCAGGTACATCCTGCCCCAACCTAATGACCTTACACAACTTTCTATCGTTTGCAAAAATAGAGATGTTGCTATTTAAGCCTTGCTCCACGTCATTAATTAAAAATATAAAAAAGCAGGGCCCAGTACTGATCCCAGGGGAACTCCACTGATTATCTTTGTCCAATCTGAGTATGATCCTTTTACTACTACTCATTGCTTCCTGTCTTTTATCCATGAGCTAACATTTTCAGCTATTCCCAGTTCCTAAATTTTGCACATAAATCTTTTATGTGGCACTGTATCAAACACTTTTGCAAAATCCAAGTGTATCACATTAACTGATTCCTCCTTATCTATATTTTTACTTACTTCCTCATAGAATCTAATTAGATTAGTTTGACATGATCTATTTCTCATAAAGCCATGCTGATTTTAACTCATAATCTTGTTTACACAAATATACTCATTAATATAATTCTTTATAATCTCTTCAAGTATATTCCCCAGTATTGATGTCAGATTAACTGCTTTATAGCTTCCTGGATCAGCCCTGCTTCCCTTTTTAAAAAGTGGCACCACATCAACTTTACGCCAGTCCTAGGGTACTATGCCTGAGAATAATGAGTTTTGAAAAATTAATATTAGAGGTTAGTCTATAACAGTGCTAAATTCCCGTAAAACCCTTGGATGTATTTTATCTGGGCCCTTGCGTTTTATTTACCTTAATATTATCCTTTTTTTTTCCTGATAACTTCTAACCCAGTTAATGGTATGGGCTTGTATGTTCTAGTTTGTTTTTAAAGTATCTCCCATTGTTTCCTCTCTTGTGTATACTGAAGAAAAGAACTGGCTTAGTAACTCAGCCTTCTCCCTGTCACTGTTAATCATGCTACCATTCACATACCTATATTTTCCTTCTTAGTTTTTTTTGCCATTTATGTAATTTAAAAACCTTTTAGGGTTTGATTTAGAATCCTTTGCCATTAATCTTTCATTTTCAATTTTAGTTAATTTGATTGCTTTTTTGCATGTTTTGTTACATTCCTTATATATTTGGTATGTTGAGTCTGTACAATTTTCTTTCAATAATTTAAATGCCCAATGTTTTTTCCTAATTTTTCTTATTTTTTTATTTTTTATTTTGCCACATTGTCTTCGATTTATTTATTGTACTTTTATAACCATGTGGTATGTGTTGATGTGTATATTTATTTAACAACGTTTTAAATGTTATCCATTAATCCTCTGTATTTTTATTAGAGAATACTTTGGCCCAATATATGTTATTTAATGAATTCCTTAAATCATTGAATTTTGCTTTCTTAAAATGAAAAAAGTTTTAGTTGAACCCTTAAGACACTGCTTATGGAAAGTGATTTCAAATGTGACCATGTTATGATCACTGTTAGCCAAATGTTCTTTAACTACAATGTTTGATATTATTTCTGTATCATTTAATAGCACTAAATCAAATATAGCTTTATATATAGTTGGCTCTTTTATTAATTGTGACAAGAAGTTATCCCTGAGAAAATGTAAAAATCTATATCCCTTAGCTGTATTACTAGTTTCATTGGCCCAGTTTATGTCAGGGCAGTTAAAATCCCCCATAATTACAGCACTGGTATTATTAGCTGTCTTTCCTATTTGCTTTAGTAGTTGAGTTTTCCCCATGTCACTAATGTTGCGGGGCTTGTAGCATGTTCCTAGTAATTTGTTTTTGTTTTACCCACAGGATCTCTACATTACCACCTGTATCATCATAAATATCTTCCTTTACCTTATTGTAGGTTTAAGGTATAGTTTAATGCACATGACAATTCCTCCACCTCTTTTATTACTCCTGTCCCTCCTAAATAAAGTATTACCCTCTAAGTTAACTGCCCAGTCATGTGAATTATCCCACCAGGTTTCAGTTATACTGATAATATCATAGTCCTCTTCTGCAACTAAGAGCTCCAGCTCCCCCATTTTACCCGTCATGCTTCTTGCATTTGCTGTGGTACATTTCATTTTCATGTGCTTTCTGCTGCTACTTGGTGCGCTTTCCTCCAAACTTTCTATGTGACATTTCCTAAGTGCATCCTTCTGTCATCCCTTCCTTGAGATATTCTAGGTGTGACATATTCACAGACTAATCTGTCTGTTCTATTATGCTTGAACTGCCCCCCCCCTTTGCCTAGTTTAAAAGATTATCTAAGCATGCTATCATCCTCTCCCCCAGCACACCTACACCCCATTCAGGTGCAATCCATCCTTACTGTACAAATTGTACCCAATTGAAAAGTCAGCCCAGTGCTCTAAAAAGTTAAACCCCTCATTTTACACCATGTTTTTAACCAGGAATTAACTCACCATAGCTCCTTCTGCCTTACTGGGTTAGCACATGGCACTGATAATATCTCCGAAAATATCACCTCAGAGGTCCTTGGTTTAAGCTTGCTATCTAACGCCCTGAAGTCATTTTTTAGGACACTCTCCCGCTGATTCCTTCATTAGTGCCTATATGCACCATGACTGCAGGATCAGACCCAGATCCCTTTACCAATCTATCAATACGCTCCACAATATGCATAAAATGAGCCCCTGGAAGACATCAAACTGTTCTATTTAAGGGGTCTGGGTGACAAATTACCCTATCAACCTTCCTAATAATCTCCTACAACCAACATCTGCCTCAAGTCCAGACTTGTATGAGACAAAAGGCTTACATGGTTTTCTCCTTTTTTTTTTTTTTTTTTCTCTCCCTCTTCTTCTCTTTTTTTTTTGCTTATAATGAAAAAATTATGCCATTAGTGTTAAATGCAGGTATAGCAACATTTATGTTACAAGGTTCAAGATTACGTGAAAGTAGAGAAAAAATATGTTTATCTTTTTCTGTACAGGTTCGCTGCTTTGTATTTTTGATTTTTTCTTTGTAATTTTATTTGAATTCACTTAAGATGAGGCCCTGTGTGGCGTCTTGACTATTATAATATTGTACAACTAATAACACTTTTGGCTATCCTAATAAACAAATAAAAAAAAAAAAAGACAAAAGGCTTACTTACTTTTACCCCAGCATCTAAGCATGGTATTAAACATTACAAATCTAGTCAGCATTTATCTGACAATGTAATTTCTAAAACTGGAACTAAACAAGTGTTAATTTCTCTACTCCCAAGAGGTCACTAATAGGAGAAAAAACAAAAGTGTCAGTCATTTGCCGATAAAATATCTTTGAGTGAGTATGCCTCACAATAGTTTGAATAATTATTCATCTTTGGATGACAATAATTCAGATATGGAGGTTAATCATTAGGATTCCTCATTAGATTCTACAGATGATTCTGATTCATCTCCTAAAAATAAAATAAAAATAAAAAGTGTACCCAAAAAAACAAACATTAGATTTTCATGTGAATACATTTTTAGACTCCTTAGGTAAACCTTATTAAAATCCTGATTTACTTCACCATCCACGTTCTGCTGAATGGTTCCCTCTCCAGAACATTGCTGAATTTGTGGAATTTCAGATTAACCACCCTTTAATTTTTTTATCTAGAGCTAAACTATGGACAGAATGCCCCAGACCCACTTTACCAAATTTGTCTACTAAAACCCCTGAATTTGATCCAAAAATGATTAAATTTATGTTATCCTGGTTTAAAACCCCAAAAAAGTATTTCTCGTTCATGGAAAAATTGTCAGGATAAATTATTAGATTCCCTTTAACTAAATTATTTGAGATATCAGAACAGGCTATACTTGACAAAACCTCTTTGGATTCTCATATTGTCCGTGAATCGGCCCAAGGAATTTTACATTTTATATGTAATCCAAATACGGCAATTGCCATTGAAAGGTGTAACAACATGTTAAGAAATATAGACCTAAAAGTAATGGATTTTTCTCTCACTAACATTTCCTCAGATTCCAATAGACTTTAATAATTATCTGTTAGATTACAAGTTGTGCGTTCGTGTTTTAACGCTGAAAAAATGTCCACTTCAGCGTTAAAACAGCAACGCAGCCATTACGAGTCTTGTCGGTATAGCTTTTAGCCTTTAAGCCTGTAACACAACGTCAGTCCCGCACTAAAAAAAATTACGTTTTTTCATGGGACTTCCATAGCGCTGCCATTACAAGTTTGCAGCAAGGCTAAAAAGCTTGCGTCACACCCTATAACGTCAAGATCCTTACCATCTGAGAGCAGTAGTTATGAGTTTTATGCAACAAAACTGTTACATAAAACTTATAACTAAAGTGTTACAAAGTACACTAAACACCCATAAACTATTTACCCCTAAACTGAAGCTCTCCCGCATCGCAAACACTATGTTAAAGTTATTAACCCCTAATCTGCCGCTCCCGACATTGCAGCCACTAATAACATTTATTAACCCCTATTCCGCCGCTCCCCGACATCGTCGCCACTATATTAAAGTTATTAACCCCTATTCTGCTGCTCCCCCACATCGCCGCCACTAAATAAAGTTATTAACCCCTAAACCTCTGGCCTTCCACATCACTACCACTAAATAAACCTATTAACCCCTAACCCGCCAGCCCCCACATCGCAAATACCTAAATTAAACTATTAACCCTTAAACCTAATACTAAACCTAACCCTAACCTTAAACCTAACCTAAACTGTAACCCTAACCCTAAACCTAACACCCCCTAACTTTAAATTAATTAAAATAGATCTAAAGTTACAATTATTAATTAAATAATACCTATTTAAAACTAAATACATACTTACCTGTGAAATAAAACCTAAGCTGCCTTACACTAAAACCCAACATTACAAAAATAAAAAACCTACCATTACAAAAATAAAAAAAACACTAAAATTACAAAAAATAACAAACAAAATTATCCAAAATAATAAAAATTATTCTTATTCTAATACCCTGTTTACAAAAAAAAAACCCACCTCAAAATAAAAAACCCTAATCTATAATAAACTACCAAGGGCCCTTAAAAGGGCATTTTGTAAGCTCTTAAAAGGGCCTTTTGTAGGGCATTGCCCTAAAGAAATCAGCTATTTTCCTAAAAAAGAAAACACCCCCTAACAGTATACAAACCCCCACCCCCCAAACCCACAAAATAAAAATAAAGTAAAAACTAATCTACCCATTGCCCTGAAAATGGCATTTGTATGGGCATTGCCCTAAAAAGGTAATTCAGCTCTTTTTCCTGCCCTTAAAAGGGCATTCAGCTCTTTTAAGAAATGCCCAACCCCTAATCTAAAACCCCCCCAAAAAACCTTAAAAACACCTAACACTTACTCCTCTTTAGGTACTCACAGTTGCTGAAGTCCCGCTTGAATGATCTTCATTCTGGCGGCTCCATCTTCATCCATTGTGGGACTGGCATCTTCTTCATCCCTGCGGAGGTGGAGCAGTCGATGCGCAGAGGCGGAGGTCCAGATGAAGGTCCAAGGCGGAGGTGCAAGGCGGAGGTCCAGGCGGAAGTCCATCGATCCGACGTGGAGGTCCTCTTCATGTGATCGTCCGCCGCACACTGAGGATTGAAATGCAAGGTACCCCTTTTATACTGGGGGTACCATTGCATTCCTATTGGCTGAAAAATTTGAATCAGCCAATAGGAATTAGGGCTGCTAAAATCCTATTGGCTTTTTCAAATCAGCCAATAGGATATAAGCAGCTCTCATTCCTATTGGCTGATTCGAATCAGGGAGCGGTGGAATAGGGGTTAATATCTTTATTATAGTGTGGGCGATGTTGGGGTGCGGGGGAATAGGGGTTAATAGATTTATTTCGGTGGCAGCAATATCGGGAGCGGCACATTAGGGGTTAACATTTATGTAGGTGTCGGCGATGTCGGGGGCAGCAGATTAGGGGTGTTCAGACGTGGGGTTTATGTTAGGGTGTTAGGTTTAAACGTAAACATTTTTTCCGCATAGACATCAATGGGGCTTCGTTATGGAGCTTTTCATTCCGCGATCGCAGGTGTTTTTTTCTAGCCCTCTCTTCCCATTGATGCCTATGGGGAAAGTGTGCACGGGCACATCAAATCAGCACTTGTATTTTGTGCGGTATGGAGCTCAACGCAAACATATCGCACACACAAGCCGGCTTTTCTAAAACTTGTAATGGCAGCGCTATGGAGGGTGAAATAACGCAACTTTTGTTGCGTTCGTTAAATACCCTCTATAGCGCAAAACTTGTAATCTAGGTGAATGTTAGCACATTGTCTAATCTAAATTAAACTAAAAAAACTGTTAAAAAGATATTTTACCCTAACCATTTTTTGATAAAGCCGGGAAGGTAGAGGCTACTTTCTCGACAGGTACTCCAACACATAAAAGTCTCAAAATATATATACATTAGTGCCTGAATGGTATTGTACTTTAACATAGTCAATATTCAAATTCAGATAACTACAATGGGGCAAGCATATATTTCCCGAATCTGCAAATGTAATCATTATGCAGACGCATTTTGTAATGTTTTATATAGTTTTGTATTACCAGTACAAATGTTTCCACCTCAGTGTATTTTTTTTTTCTATAATTTTCCTGTCACACAACAGAAATACTGTTTTGGTAGAACATGATACTTTTATGTACAACATTTACCAATACATGTACTTTTTATGTATGCTGTATGGTCCAGTTACTACTGACCTCATTAATATGCACTTTGACTAATTTCAATATTGTCAGTAGTATAGAGTCTGTTTTTGACAGACCATGTTAATTTCATTTATCTCAGATACTAAATTGTATGTTCAGCTACATGCAAACATAGATCTATGAAAATATTTTGGTACTTGCATCAACACCCATTGCTAGTCTCAATACACACTATCTATGCCAGCTTAGTGTTAACATAGCTAGTTCACAAATAAGAAATCTAGAGTTTGATTAAACCTGTGGATCCTGTTTTCATTTACAGTTATCTATTATATGTGTGTTTTAACATATTTTTTATTATACAGAAGGTGTCTGATTCAAGTTTTTCCTCAGCCCTCCTGTGCTTCAAGGACAAAGCAAAAGCTGCAAACCAGGAATCACAGACTCTTTCTCAGGTGCAGGTGTGACAAGGTGCTATGTTCAGTATTTCACTTAGATTTCATGAGTCTACCTAGCAAATGTGGAAGGTAAGCACTAATGATCAGTCTGCTGTTACAGTGTCTTACCACTTTTCCTATTTTCCTTATAGCTATCTCAAAGGTACTTGGTTTCCTTACTCTATAGCATTTAGGCATCCTTTTTTGCTTTCCTTTCTTTGTTTTCAGTTCTCTCATCATCAGCACTCTTCTGGGCCAGGGGAACATCTAGATGTCTCAAAGGATGCAAGGAGTTTGGTTCCCTCTGGGGGCGAGGTTACCACTCAACATTATGTAACTCCTAGCGTTTCTTAGAGCTCTTCAGGCCATGGTCCATTCTCAGTCAAGTCTCATCTCCATTTATGAAACTACATCTTTACAGTGGTTGCTTAAATCAACTATCAAGGAGGGACTTGCATCTCCCTCACTATGCAAGAAATGTATCTTTCTGTTATGAATACAGAAGGAAAGTTGTTCTCTATCAACCTTATATTCAAGGAGTGAACAATTGGTATGCAGACTACTTTCTTTAATCTGTTTAGTCAGGAGAATGTGTCCTTCATCAAGACATATTCGACTAGTTTATTCTAAATTGGGTTTTAACATTTATAGATATAATGGTGTAAAAGCTGAATCAGAGGTTCTAACATATTTTGCCAGATATAGAAGCCCCAAAGCTCTATGATAGATGCCTTAGTTTGTCCCTGAATATTTAATTTAACGTTCCTGTTTTCCTAATTTGTTCTTCTTTCAAGAGCCATTGCAAGAATCCAACAGGACTCAGCTTCAGTAATTCTCATAGCTTTGGTGCAGGCCTGCAGAACTTGGTATGTGGACCGAATTCAGATGTCTTTTCTTCCTACATGGATCCTATCCCTAAGGAAGGATCTTCTGTCTCAAGGACTTGTGTTTCACCCAGATCTCAGTTTGCTGAATTTGACAGAGTGAAGGTTAAAAGCTTAGACCTCAAGATTAGTGATTTCTCTGACTCTGATATCTATACTTTGCTTCATGCAAGTAAACCAGTTAATCGGATAATTTATCATAATATATGGAAAGCTTACTTTCTTTTGTGACCTTGCATTTTTTTCTTGAAAATCCTTTCAAATTCCCAGAATACTTCAGTTTCTTCAGAATGGACTAGATAAGAGACTATCGGCTAGCTCTCTAAAGGTTTAGATATCATATTAACTGTTTTGTTTCACAAAAAGTTGGCTAAGTTGCCAGATGTTCAAACTTTTGTTCAAGCCCTGGTGAGAATGTGCCCTGTTAGACCAATTTCTCCTCCTTGAAACTTGAACTTTGTTCTCTCTTCTGCAAGGTTCTCCTTTTGAACCTATGCATATTTTAGACTTTAAAATGTCCTGGAAGGTTCTTTTCTTCCTGTGGACCAAATATGATTTTCGTCCAAAGGTTGTATGTTCAGAAATTATTAATCAGGAAATAGTTGTTCCTTCTTTGTGTCTAAAGCCTTCTAATCCAAAAGGAAAGATTACTTCACAACCTAGATGTTGTCAGAGTTTTAAAGTTCTATATTCAGGCTACTAAAGACATTAGACAAACTTCCAGTTTTTTTTTTTTGTCCAGTACTCTGGTTCTATGAAGGGTCAGAAAGCTACGGTGGTGGCCCTGGCATCCTGGCTCAAGCAGATTTGTAAGGCTGACTCTGTTACAGTAAATCCACAACCAAAGAGAGTAACTTCTCACTCCACAAGATAAGTATCTACTTCCTGGGCTTTCAAGGATGATACCTTCTTGGAACAGATTTGCAAGGTGGCAACTTGTTCTTCCCTTCACACTTTTTACACATTTTATTATTTGACATTTATGCTTCTTCTGGTGCAGTTTTTGGCAGGATAGTCCTTCAGGCCGCAGTGTCCGGCAAATAGAAACTGCCTACTTTTTGTCCCACCCATTAACATTGACTCTTAGCTTGGGTATTGTATCCCACATGTTATGAAGCTATAGACTGCTAAGAAGGAAAACAGAATTTATACTTACTGATACATTTATTTCGTTTGTGTTGATGAGATTCCACCATAGCCCTCACCCAATTTTTGTATGTGGGTGACAGTTCTCATTTGCACCTCGTAACCCTGCTTTCTGTCTTTCCTACCTTTTTTCTGTCTCTCTCCTCTGCTCGGCTATACGTAAACTGAAAGGAAGAGGAAGAGGAGGTGGGAGGGGCTAAAGCTCTGTAAGGGTTATTGACTCCCTCCTGATAGGCTGGAATATATCACACATGTTATGAAGCTATGGACTCCCATCAGCACAATGGAAATAAATGTATCAGTATGTATAAATTCTGTTTTAATTACAACATTCATTTAATGAGCCCTCAACTTCCTTCTCCTTCTTCCGATCGCTCTGCAGATCTTGGACCCCCATAGCCATATCCCGAGGGTGATCTCGGGCTCCTTCAGGTAAGGTTTCTTCCTCCATCTCCTTTTCCCTATCACATCTTTGGAGGCAGACTTGCATTGCACGCACAAAATTGGGTTCACATAACTTCAGATCCTTAGATGTTACAAACTATTTCAGGCCTATTTATAGATTTCATAAACATTCCTATTTAACACAATCTTCCTTACCCAATTCAATGTGCAAAGACAGACAGAATCCTGGTTCAACAAGAGATAACCTCTCTTTTAAACAAAAAAAACATTAGAAATATCAAATCACAAACACCTAAATTACGAGTTTTGCGCTACGGCTTTTAACGCTGAAAAAATGGCAATTTCAGCGTAATGGCAGTAACGCAGCTATTGCGAGTCGTGTCGGTATAGCTATTTTAGCCTGTAACGCAATGTCCATTCTGCACACAAAAAATATGACGTTTTTGCATGGGATTTTCATAGCGATGGCATTACAGGTTGTGCGTTGAGTCTAAAAAGCTTGCTCCCCGACATAACCACCACTATAATAAAGTTATTAACCACTATTCCGCCTCTCCCCGACATTGTGGACACTATAATAAAGGTATTAACCCCTATTCCACTGCTCTCTGACATCGCCAACACTATAATAAAGCTATTAACCCCTAATCCGCCGCTCCCCGACATCACTGCCACTATAATAAAGTTATTAACCCCTAAACCTCCGGCCTCCCACATCTCCACAACTAAATAAACCTATTAACCCCTAAACTGCCGGCCCCCCACCTCGCAAAACACTAAATTAAACTATTAACCCCTAAACCTAACAAAAAAATAAAAATAAACCTAACATTAAACTATAAATTAACCTAACATTACTATTCTAATAAAATAAAAAATACCAATTAAAATATCTAAATTACAAACTTAAAAAAACCTAACACTACGAAAAAAATAAAAAAATCTAAAATTACAAAATATAATAAACACTAAATTACGAAAAATAAAAAACACTAAGCTTAAAAAAATAATAAACAAAATTATCAAAAATAAAAACAATTACACCTTATCTAAATAGCCCTATAAAAATAAAAAAGCCCCCCCCCCAAATAAAAACACCCCCTAGCCTACAATAAACTACCAATAGCCCTTAAAAGGGCCTTTTGTAGGGCATTGCCCTAAGTTAAACAGCTCTTTTACCTGAAAAAAAATACAAAGTCCCCCCCAACAGTAAAACCCACCACCCAACCAACCCCCCAAAATAAAAAACCTAACTCTAAACAAACCTAAGCTACCCATTGCCCCTAAAGGGGAGTTTGTATGGGCATTGCCCTTAAAAGGGCATTCAGCTCTTTTTCATTGCCCTTAAAAGGGCATTTAGCTCTTTTTCAAAAGCCAAAACCCTAATCTGAAAAAAAAACCACCCCAAAAAATAAAAAATATACCTAACATTAACCCCAGAATATCTACTCACCGTTGCTGAAATCCAGACATCCAGGCGGCGAGAAGTCTGCATCCAGGAGGCGACATCTTCATCCATCGTGGGGGCGTCTTCTATCTTCATCCCGGCGGAGCGGTGAAGACATCCAGCGTGGAGCGCCCTCTTCCTAGATCCATGAATAATACTATTTCATTAATGTGACGGATACCGGCTACACCAACTGGGTAGCACCGCCAAAGGGTCCTGAGCTTGCAGCTGTATAGCTGGAAGGTTCTCTCGTAGTTGAAGAGAATTTGCATGTAATAAGTATTATAGTTGAGGAGACTTTGTATATAATCATTATTGTTGTTGTATTTAGATACTATACATATTATTTTGTATTATTCTATAAACTGGCAATAATAATAATAAAAAAAATAAAAATAGAAATTTCTAACTTTTCCACCCCATGAGTTTTGTCATATCATTAATTATCACTAATTACATTGCTCATGAACTCATGTATGATTTTATCAATGACATCATAATTTTATCATTTCTAAAATCACAAATGCAATTACCCACAACATCACCAAAGACATCACAGATCAATAACATATTTACTGATATCAAATTTATCAAAGAGCACTGCTGGTCCCCAGCGGAATACACCACTGATCCAATTAGCAGCTCTAGTTGCATGACTCAGATATGGAACTAGCTCTGCTGATTGGATCACAATGGAATGCTGGCAGTATTTCTACTGTGTGTTTAACCCCTTTGTGGGTTGATAGTCTTAATATTACATGAGCTAACAGATTAGAGCATGTTATTAGAGTAATGTTATTTGACTATAAAGGCCCTTTAACTATGGCATTTTTCCTGTTGTTTACAGTGACACACATTACATAATTCTACTCACCTATAACTAAATTACCTTAAAGGGACAGTCTACTCCAGATTTTTTAGTTTATAAAGATAGATGATCCCTTTATTACCAATTCCCCATTTTTTTTATTTTATAATATTTTATTTAGGTTTTTAGATAAAAGATAACATTTGGTTTCAGGGCCTATAGGTAAATAGAGGGTATAGCGATTATCTACATCGCAAGTTTGCACACCAAAACCAGCTACACTGTCATCCTGGCTAGCCTAGAGCTCTGCAGCACTGATCAGCGCCCCTGAAGACTGCTGGCATCTCCTATTGTCTCAGTGCAACTCGACAGCTCACGGTCATTACCCCTCCACTTAGTCCCCGTAAACCGCTCAAGGGATTCCAGAGGGTAATTATTTGTCTTTGTAGAGCAGGATCTGATAGCGCTGCATATCACAGGAATGAAGGATCTTTTCTCTGTTAATATAAATCACAGCTGACTCAGGACTATGGGGGTAGTCAAACCTTTGCCGGTCCATAGTTGTTGGTTGTTCTCTGCCTAGTGCTCGAAGCCCAACTAAGATTTTACTTATTCCTTGCTTCATGCTCCGGAAGTGATCACGCAGGAGCTGGTTCATCTCAGACTCCCATCTATCAAGGGCCTTCATGAAGAATCAGGTATGCTTGCTACAAAATTAAACTCTGTCCCTTTAGATAGCTGTGAAAATGTAAGTGGGTTACTTTGTATAGTAGTCTTGACTGTAACTCGATTCACCAATAGAACAAAGCTAATTTGATTATAAAAGTAAACTGGAAAATTGTTTAAAATTGCATGCCCCACCTGAATCCTGATTTTAAATTAAATTTTCATTTTGAGTAGACTGTCCCTTTAATTTTATTAAAACAAAATAAAGCCGGTGCCTAAATCATAAATTTGATAAAAAAGGAAATACAATTTTTCATATTACTTATGACTAAATATTTACACAATATAATTGCAAATGCTCTCCTTGTGACTTAAAGCACATCTGACAGTGCAACAGGTGTAAACAAAGGGATTTTAACTAAACTTTAAACTTTTTTGCTGGTGGCAGATGTGTAAGCAAAAACAAATTAAAAAAAATAACAGCTGTGTTTATGCAAATCGAGGAGTGTCATGAACCTGTTTTGCAAAGCAGATGGAATCTTTAGTATCAAGTAGAAAAAGAGTTTATAGCCTAGGGAGTGGTTTGTCTGTAGTATACAGAAGGTGACAGCACCCATCATCGAGGGGTTGATTGTATTCGATCGGGTTGATTTCTGTCCGCCGCCTCAAAGCAGGCGGACAGGTTATGGAGCAGCGGAAACACAGGACACCAAGCTCCGTACAGAGCTTGATATATTGACCCCTGAGAATAAAATTGAAATTTCCTGTTCCAATTAAGGGCCAAATTACGAGTGGCGCGTTAACAGTTTTCCTCAGACGAAAAGGGGTTTATTGTAGGTGTTTGCATGCGTCCGGTTTTGCACTCGTATTACAAGTTGAAAGTAAATGCGATAGCTTGAGTACAATAGCGATTTACGCTAGAATGATTACGAGTCCTCAGAGATATGGTTAATGTCACAAAACACATCAAAAATACATTAAAAAGTACTCTTACACTCATAATAACACCATCTAATAAAAAACATTTAAAAAAATATTGCACAAAAAAGATATAAGGGATCAAAGATATTATGGGGCCAATTTATCAATGTCTGCATTTAACATTGCATTTAACATTGCACAAGCAGTTCACCAGAACTGCTTGTGCAATGCCGCCCCCTGCAGATTTTTTTGCAGATTGGCCGCTAGCAGGGGGTGTCAATCAGCCCAATCGTATAAGACTGCTGCTTCATAACTGATGTTTACGGCAAGCCTGAAGGCTTGCGCGGAAACAGGGGCATCAAGCTCCATTCAGAGCTTGATAATTTGGCCCCGAGGTCTCAGGGGTTAGAAGAAAATAAATGTACGCAAAGGGCTTTTACATAGAAATACATACATATGCATATCTAAATATGTATATATCTATATCTATCTATATATCTATATATATATATATATATATATATATATTGTATATGTTTATATGCATGTACAAATGTATTTCTATGTGTATATATGTATATACAGACATATATACTCATATAAACACATAAATACATATGTACATATAGACATACTGTATATAAGTTCATTGGAGCCCTTTGCAGTCGCCGTAGATGAAAACATGAAAATGCATATTTCTGCAATATTCATATTTAATAAAGTGATATACTGTGTATTTACTGTACATATTTCACATACCAGTAATCTGCACATAACAGAATATGTTCTAAGTATTTATAACTAAATGCTACTGTATATATCTGTATATATCTATACCTATAAATAATCGTGTACAGTATATATATACATGCATGCACACTTTGCTATTGATAAATTGGTATTTAAAGAGAAATGTACAAGCTAGCGAAAGCAGTTCACCAGAGCTCTGAAGTCGCGCTGACCCGAAGTACGTTACATTTTATTATTTCTGACGCACGCAAAGAAGCCTGATATACTAGTTATCTCTTGCGCTACACTCTAAATCTAGTCCATTGACTAAACAGAGAAGACCCTCTAAAGAGAGATATCCGGGAAACCGGAGAGCCTACCATACTCTAAGAAACACCAGAGGGACCTATAAGATTCTAATCAACAGAGGATAATTGAGCATCTTGAAACCGAAGGAACAACAGATCACAGATACAATTCTATCCACAAGGGCCGGATTAAGAGTGCCCCCCTACAGAGCCTTCAACTTACCTCATACGATTGGGGTTAAAGGGACACTCAATCAAAATTAAACTTTCATTATTCAGATAGAGCATGCCATTTTAAAAAACTTTCCAATTTACTTCCATTAACTGAATGTGAACAGTCTTTTTATATTTAAACTTTTTGAGTCAGCAGCTCCTACTGAGCATGTGCAAGAATAAGTGTGTATGCATTTGTGATTGGCTGATGGCTGTCACATGGTATGTGTATGCATTTGCGGTTGGCTGATGGCTGTTAAATGGTACAGGGAGAGTGGAAAAAGACATAACTTTTAAAATTGTCAGAAAAATGTACTCATTTGAAGTTCAGACTAAGTGCTATTACATTGTCTTGTTATCTTGCATTTGTTGATTATGCATAAGTAGTAAATTCAGAAGTTTAACACTAGGATCTCAGATTCCACACCCGCCGAGGTGTCAAGTTTATCTTTTATGGATTTTATGAACTGTAAATGGTTCTCTCTTTTAAAACCCAGGATTATACACTCTGATTTTCATATATACCTTATTAACTGTGTTTTTTTTTATATATTGTGTAATCCAGCATCAAATAACCAATAATCAGCAATTTCACGTGGCAACATAAATATTTATTTATTTATTTATTCATTTATACATCTATTCTCCACCCATTACATTGATACATACTGTATATATATATGCATCTTTTCTTATGTTAGGTTTAGCGCTATTTAACCCTATTTGTCCTCTTAATTTGCATATTAACAAGGTTTGTGAAAAGGTTCTTTCTTGCAATACCTCTACCTAGGGTTCAGCAGCTTACGATTGTCTGTATCACTTAATTGATAACCTGTGGGACAATATCCACCTGTGCTCCCGGTGTTTTATTTTTCCTATATAGCGCATTTTCTTTGTTCTCTTTTTGTTTTATATATATATATATAGGTAAAAATATATATTTGTAAAAAAAATCATATATATATATATATATATATATATAGAAATATGTATTTATGAATAAATAGAACATATTCTGCTATGTGAAGTGCATTGCAATGTGAAATGTTCATATTTTCATGTCGGGTTTGTGCACTTGAGAATTTGCGTACGTGTAGGGTGTTAGGTTTTCCCCCACTATATTTGCTCCTTTGACTTCTATGGAGGAATACACAATCGCGCATGCGAGAGAGAAAACAGTTTACTTTTAACTTGTAATACAAGTGCTACCTGACTAGCGTAAAAAGCTTACTTTTAGCAGAGTTAACTCTTGAGCGATAACGTTAAACACCGCTCCACTTGTAATCTGGCCCTAAATATATCATAGATGAGCTATATACATGTAAATAACAATAAGATAAATGCTATTATATAAAAGGCCAAGTGTGTTTGTCTGAAGCTGTCATGCGCAGTACAGACAGCACGAGGACAAACACACCTGGCCTTGCTGGTGATCTGCGCCGCGGCAGAAGTGGGCGTGGCCGGCGTGAGCGGGGGTCGTGGCCAGACATGAAGGGGCGTGGCCGGCACGAATGGCCGTGAAGGGGCGTGGCCTGATGTGAAGGGGGCGTGGTCACACGATGGAAGATGGGAGAGAGAGATAGAGAGAGGGGAGAGAGATAGAGAGGGGGGAGAAAGAGAGGGGGAGAGAGACAGCAAAAGACAGGGGGAGAGAGACAGTAAAAGAGAAGGGGAAAGAGACAGCAAAAGAGAAGGGGGAAAGAGACAGCAAAAGAGAGGGGGGAGAGAGACAGCAAAAGAGAGTGGGGAGAGAGACAGCAAAAGAGAGAGGGGGAGAGAGACAGCAAAAGAGAGAGGGGGAGAGAGACAGCAAAAGAGAGGGGGAGAGTGCGCAAAAGAGAGGGGGAGAGAGAGCGCAAAAGAGAGGGGGGAAGAGAGACAGCAAAAGAGAGGGAGGAGAGAGACAGCAAAAGAGAGAGGGGGAGAGAGAGACAGCAAAAGGGAGGGGGAGAGAGACAGCAAAAGAGAGGGGGAGAGAGACAGCAAAAGAGAGAGGGGGAGAGAGACAGCAAAAGAGAGGGGGAGAGAGACAGCAAGAGAGAGGGGGAGAGAGACAGCAAAAGAGAGGGGGGGAGAGACAGCAAAAGAGAGAGGGGGAGAGAGACAGCAAAAGAGAGGGGGGATAGAGACAGCAAAAAAGAGAGGGGGAGAGAGACAGCAAAAGAGAGAGGGGGAGAGAGACAGCAAAAGAGAGAGGGGGAGAGAGACAGCAAAAGAGAGGGGGATAGAGACAGCAAAAGAGAGAGGGGGAGAGAGATAGCAAAAGAAAGGGGGAGAGAGCGCAAAAGAGAGGGGGGGAAGAGCGCAAAAGAGAAAGGGGAGAGAGAGCGCAAAAGAGAGGGGGGAAGAGAGAGCGCAAAAGAGGGGGGAGAGAGAGAGAGCAAAAGAGAGGGGGGAAGAGTGCAAAAGAGAGGGGGAGAGAGAGCACTAAAGAGAGGGGGGAGAGAGCGCAAAAGAGAGGGGTGGAGAGAGAGCGCAAAAGAGAGGGGTGGAGAGAGAGCGCAAAAGAGAGGGGTGGAGAGAGAGCGCAAAAGAGAGGGGGGTGAGAGAGCACAAAAGAGAGGGGGGTGAGAGAGCGCAAAAGAAAGGGGGAGAGAGACAGCAAAAGAGAGAGGGGGAGAGAGACAGCAAAAGAGAGAGGGGGAGAGAGACAGCAAAAGAGAGAGGGGGAGAGAGACAGCAAAAGAGAGAGGGGGAGAGAGACAGCAAAAGAGAGGGGGAGAGAGCGCAAAAGAGAGGGGGGAAGAGGGCAAAAGAGAGGGGGGAGAGAGACAGCAAAAGAGAGGGGGGAGAGAGACAGCAAAAGAGAGAGGGGGAGAGAGACAGCAAAAGAGAGGGGGAGAGAGACAGCAAAAGAGAGGGGGAGAGAGACAGCAAAATAGAGAGGGGGAGAGAGACAGCAAAGGAGAGGGGGATAGAGACAGCAAAAGAGAGAGGGGGAGAGAGACAGCAAAAGAGAGGGGGAGAGAGCACAAAAGAGAGGGGGGAAGAGCGCAAAAGAGAGGGGGAGAGAGAGCGCAAAAGAGAGGGGGAAGAGAGAGCGCAAAAGAGGGGGGAGAGAGAGAGAGCGCAAAAGAGAGGGGGGAAGAGGGCAAAAGAGAGGGGGGAGAGAGAGTACAAAAGAGAGGGGTGAGAGCGCAAAAGAGAGGGGTGGAGAAAGAGCGCAAAAGAGAGGGGTGGAGTGAGAGCGCAAAAGAGAGGGGGTGAGAGAGCGCAAAAGAGAGGGGGGTGAGAGAGCACAAAAGAGAGGGGGGAGAGAGAGAGCGCAAAAGAGAGAGGGGGAGAGAGAGCGCAAAAGAGAGGGGGAGAGAGAGCGCAAAAGAGAGGGGGGAGAGAGAGCTCAAAAGAGAGGGGGTGAGAGAGCGCAAAAGAGAGGGGGAGAGAGAGCGCAAAAGAGAGGGGGAGAGAGAGCGCAAAAGAAAGGGTGGGAGAGAGAGCGCAAAAGAGAGGGGAGAGAGAGCACAAAAGAGAGGGGGGAGAGAGAGCGCAAAAGAGAGGGGAGAGAGAGGGGGGAGAGAGCACAAAAGAGATAGGGGAGAGGGAGAGCGCAAAAGAGATGGGGGAGAGAGAGCGCAAAAGAGAGGGGGAGAGAGAGAGCGCAAAAGAGAGGGGGAGAGAGAGAGCGCAAAAGAGAGGGGGAGAGAGAGAGCGCAAAACAGTGGGGGGAGAGCGCAAAAGAGGGGGGAGAGAAAGAGCTCAAAAGAGATGGGGAGAGAGCTCAAAAGAGAGGGGGAGAGAGAGCGCAAAAGAGAGGGGGAGAGAGAGCGCAAAAGAGAGAGGGAGAGAGAGAGAGAGCGCAAAAGAGAGGGGAGAGAGAGCTCAAAAGAGAGGGGGAGAGAGAGAGCAAAAGAGAGGGGGAGGGAGAGAGCGCAAGAGGTCGGGCCGCTGTACTGCAAAAAATGGCCCGTGTGAACGGGCTTTAGGACTAGTTAATAATAAATAATCAAATAATAATACATATGTATATACAGTAACATTTTTGTTTGTCTTTTTGCGTTCAACTACTTGATACATTACTTTTTTCTACCCATTTGATCACGCTGCTGGTTAGGACAGAGTTGTCAGAATGCCAGAAGCTTGGCTGATCTCACATGGAACAGCTTACAGCTCTCTAGTCTCATGATTAGCAGGCAGTATAGTACTTTACCCTTTCCCTTAAACAAACAATAAATCCACGGCTCCCATTCCAATGTATCAGAACTTCTGTGCAAAAACTTTATACTCAAATTCTGTGTTTTTAGCTGTGTTTTAATTAGCAGTTACAGTCTTTTAGAAGATTTCAAGTTGCCAAGGTCACTACTTAAAGGGAGACTGACAGATATATATATATATATTATTTTATATAACTTTCCAATTTACTTATTTAACCAAATGCACCTCATTCTCAGAGGCATATATTTGCAGCAACCAATAAGCAGCTATCTCCCAAAAGGGTATTGCTCACCCTGAGCCTACCTAGGTATGCTTTTCAACAAAGGATATCAAAAGAACAAAGCAAATCTGCACCATTCTGCCAATCCCTTCACTGGCTTCCTTTTGCCTCCAAAATTCTCACTCACTTTCGTTATGCATGTAAGCCTAAGAGCCCAGCTGTTTGTAGATCACCTTCTTAAGAGCTGACTACAACAGTGCAACTCTTGTCAGGGTCCTTTACCCATTTGATTCCTATAAATGATTCCTTGTACTCCGCCTATGTTTATAGTGCTGCGGAATCTGGTGGCGCTCTACAAATAACCGATAATAATAATAATAATAATAATAAATTAGATGATAGAAGAAGTTGTTTAAAATTACATACTCTATCTGAATCATGAAAGAAAGAAATTTAGTTTCATGTCCCTTTAATACTTTTCTGTAAACTAGATAAAGTTTTTTATACCCAACTTATACTTAGATAAATTGAGACAGCTTTCTCAACAAGCTTTTCACTAATAACAATAGCATTTTGCAGGGCATAATATGTATGAGAGCCGAGGGGATTTTAGCACAATATGTGACCCCATATGTGTCAGATTTAGTAACAGAAGCTCAAAACACTGCACAGTTGTTGTATTTTGAGTACAAAATATTGCTTCTGCCAACTTTTGTTCGGCTTCTTCCATCATAGCTAAGGGATGCAAAAGATGGTATTTCGTCCATGGTTCGGAATGATGAGAAGGGTTGCTTGACTTTAGATGTTGATTAGTGTTGAATTATATAGAAGGTTTGGTTGTAGTCAATGCCCTTGTATAGCCAAGACACATCAGATGTTTTTTTATTTAGTTTCTCATGTTATTGAAAAAACCACAGTGCCTTTTAAGCTGAAATGCTATGCTCATTATTCTTTCTTCAAATAAGTATAGAAGAGCAAAGGCTGTCTAGCAGTTGGCTGGAGTGAGAGGCCAGAGGTACAAATGTATGTGGCTTCAGATACTTTGCTGTATGACAAAATGCCACAACTTCAGGGAAATTAAAGCTTTTTGAAATACATGTAGGGAGCTAATAGATGCCTAGATTATGAGTTTTGTGCTATAAAGGGTGCAAATCAGCCAATAGGATGAGAGCTACTGAAATCCTTTTGGCTGTTCAAATCAGCCAATAGTATGAGAGCTAATGACATTTTATTGCCTATTCAAATCAGCCAATAGAATTTCATTAGCTCTCATCCTATTGGCTGATTTGAACAGCCAATAGTATTCCAGTAGCTCTTATCCTATTGGCTGATTTGAATTTTAAGAATCAAATCAGCCAATAGGAATGCAAGGGACGCTATTTTGAAAAGGCTCTTTGCATTGAAGATCCAGTGTACGGCGGCGACCATATGAAGAGGATGCTCCGCGCCAAATGTCTTCAAGGATGGATCTGCTCCGCGCCGCTGGGATGAAGATAGAAGACGTCGCCGGGATGAAGATAGAAGATTCCGCCTGGATGAAGACTTCTCGCCGCCTGGATGAAGACTTCTCACCGGCTGTATGAAGATGGATGTTCGAACTTCAGAAACTGTGAGTGGATTTTCGGAGATTAGTGTTAATTTTTTTTAAAAATCTTTTTAGGTGTTTTTTTTATTTAGATTAGGGTTTGGGCTTTTTTAAAAGAGCTGAATGCCCTTTTCAGCGCAATGTAAAAGAGTTGAATACCCTTTTAAGGGCAATGCTCATACAAATGCCCTTTTCATGGCAATGGGTAGCCTAGGTTTTTGTTAGAGTTAGATTTCTTTATTTTGGGGGGTTGGTTGGGTGGTGGGTTTTACTGTTGGGGGGTCTTTGTATTTTTTTTTACAGGTAAAAGAGACAATTTCTTTCGGGCAATGCCTTACAAAAGGCCCTTTTAAGGACTATTGGTAGTTTATTGTAGGCTAGGTTTTTTTTATTTGGGGCCTTTTTTATTTTTATAGGGCTATTAGATTAAGTGTAATTGTTTTTATTTTGGATAATTTTGTTATTTTTCGTAATTTTGTGTTTCTTATTTTTTGTAATTTAGTATTTTTATTTTTTTGTAATTTTAGTAGTGTTAGTTTTTGTTTAATGTGTATTTTTTTTTTAAATGGTAGTTATTTTAATTTTAGTATAATAGTTATGTTAGGTTAATTGTTAGTTTAAACTTAGTTTTTTTTAAATTCACACAGGTACGTTTTTATTTATTTTAAGATAGGGATATTGTAATTTTAATTTAAAGTTAGGGGGTGATAGGTTTAGGGGTTAATAGTTTAATTTATTAGTGGCGATGTGGGGGGGCTGGCGGTTTACGGCTTATTCGGTTTATTTAGTAGTGGTGATGTGGAGGGCTGGTGGTTTCGGGGTTAATAGGTTTAGTTAGTGTCGGCGGTGTCGGGGAGTGGCGGAATAGGGTTTAATAACTTTATTATAGTGGTGGGATGTTGGCGGACGGCAGATTAGGGGTTAATACATTTTAAATAGTGTTTGGGATGCGGGAGGGGGCCCAGTTTAGGGGTTAATAGGTAGTTTATGGGTGTTAGTGCACTTTGTAACAGTTTAGTTATGAGTTTTGTGAAACTACTGCTTTCAGATAGCGGAATGGATTGTGTCGGTATAGGCTGTAATGCAAGCTTTTTAGCCTCACCGCACAACTTGTAATACGGCCCTATGGAAATAACACGCAAAAACTTCATTTTTTTAAGTGCAGGATTGACGTTGCGTTACAGGCTAAAATGCTTGCGGTATAGCTATACCGACAAGACTCGTAATGGCTGCGTTACTGTTTTTATGCTGAAATTGCCTTTTTTTCAGCGTTAAACCCGTAAAACAAAACTCGTAATCTAAGTGAGAGAAAAGGTAAACAGGGACACTATTTTAGACCCTGGGACCAAGATGTAGCAGCTGATTACTGTATATGATTTGTTGCAGATTTGTGTGATAATTTGTATAGGGTTTCTTTCAGTTGGAAAACCAAACTTCAAAGTACCTTTGCATTTTGAAGTGTGCTTCTTATGAACAATGATTACTCATGCATTTGCATGATATAGCGGAAAAATGGAGGTTAGATTTATGTGTATTTTACTTTATCTCTTGTCAGACACTTACATTCTGCCCTAGACTCATATATATATATATAAGTTAACAAACATAACATAACTATTTCTCTCAATCTGACATTTTCCTCTGAGAAAGGAAGGATAGGGTGTCTCCAACATTTTAGTTTGCTATACCTCACCAATATCCTAGTTAGCATGTTAAATTTGTTCTCTACACCCTTAAAATCAATATATATACATATATATATTTATATATATACAATATATATATATATATATATATATATATATATATATATATATATAATATATATATGTTTATGTAGTTTTTTTGTTTTAATTTTAAGTTTAGTTTCTGTTGCTTACAAAATGAGATCATTATGATAAATACCTCTTACATGAAAGGTTCTATAATCTCACAAGTCCAGTTATAGGACCGCTCTCTCTCTTATTAGGTAAAGGTTTAGTTTGGTGTGGTGAATTGTATTGTAAAAAAAGAGAAAATCATCAAAACATTTGTTTAATACATAATGATATTTCTCTTACCTAAATGTTGCTAGGTCTTTCCAATTCAACAGGGTAGGGGCATCTAATTTTTTTTCCAATTTTTGGGGATTAACTGTTTTGCATATTTTATCATAATACTTAACAGTTTAGGTTGTAGATTACATCACATAGGAGGCAGCTTAATAAAAAGAAATCATACAGGATTTACCATTAATTTGATTCCTATTAATTTTTCCATTTCTTTGATTATTAAAAGCCAATAAATAAATATGTTATGGCAAAGTCACCAAATGTGTATAAAAGTGCCAATACCTCCTCAGCCCCTCCAGCATTTGCATAATGAACTGGGGTATATAACAGCTATTTTAGAGGGTAACGCACTTAATAGCTTTGAACATATATTATTCACTAGTTCATCTCATATTAATACACCAATTACCTGTACTAATCTGGAGAAATCAGAACTGAAAACAGTAGTGTAGTTAGCACTACAATGTTTTAGATCTATTACCCACTTTGAAACGCTTTTAATTAATTCATAGATTATAAAAAGCTCTTATAATCATGAAAACGTTTCAATTCATCAGACCCGATGAAGAGGATGTGGGCAAACAACCATTTCAATTTATATCTGTGGTCCTGAATTATTTTTTTTCGTTTTAATTTCTCAGGGCTCACAAGATTCTAGGGGGGCGATTTAACAAAGTCTGGCGGACATGATACTGTCGTTCCGCACCACTCTAGCTGTTGCAAGGGGGACGGCGCCTGCTGTCTACTCATTGCCTAGGGGGGAGTCGGCTCCATTCAGAATCCGGTCAGGATCTCCTGTGGCGCGAATCCGGTACCTATGTAAGTAACTTCAGTCCTACCTGTCACTGCCCAAGTATAGGTGTTACTTACTGTTCTCCTGGGTGTTATTGATTCTTATGCTGGACTGTTATATTGTTGCCGACCCTTGCTTGTCTGACCACTCTGCCTGTTTACCCTTTAATTGCTGGATTGATATACCGCTGCTGAACTCTGCTTATCTGACCACTGTGCCTGTTAACCCTTTAACTGCTGGATTGATATACCGCTGCTGAACTCTGCTTGTCTGACCACTCTGCCTGTTAACCCCTATTGCTCTGGATTGCCTTACTGTTGCCAAACCCTGCCTGCCTTACCATCCTAGTGGTTTACCTCTGAACTGCCTTAATATTGCCAAACCCTGCCTGCCTGACTATCCTAGTGGTTTGCCCCTGGACAGCCTTGCTGTTGCCAGGTCCTGCCTATCTGACCTTTTTGGTGGTTTGCCCCTGAACTACCTTTCTCTGGTTTCCTGCCTGTTACCACTGAGGACTGTCCTGCCTGTGGTGAGTGCCGCTTACCCCATATTGCAAACCTTCTCTGCTCTGGGATATTCCCTATCATTCCGGCTTGACGCCAGGATAACAAGACTACTGGCCGAGTTCGGTCTGATAGAGGAGTATCCCACAAGCATTACAGATACACTGCAGCGCATCATGTCCGCCAGACATCGCTGAATTTGGACAGCATAGGCTGTCAGCATTCAGCATTGCACAAGCAGTTCTAGTGAACTGCTTGTGCAATGCCGCCCCCTGCAGATTCGCGGCCTATCGGCCGCTAGCAGGGAATGTCAATCAACCTGATCGCATTTGATTTGTTTGATTGCTGTACGTCGCTCTTAAGACCGCTGCTTCTTAAATTCTGTTTCCGGCGAGTCTGTGTGCGGAAACAGGGCGAGTTGGCCTCATTTGGGGCATAGTAAATCGGCCCCTAGAAGTGAAACTACTTGTGATGATGTAGGCGGCTTTGTTTTTTCAAGGCTTCCACTCATTAAAATATAAAATATTTGCAGCTACTATTAGTCATTGTCTATGACCAAGTTCTGGCATACACCTACTCTTTAAAATTAGTGAAGGAATAAAGTAACAGTATTAAGATGAAGCAAGAAGATTGAAGAGACACAGCAAGGACTGAATCTGACTATTATAAATATTTCTAGTACTAGAGGATTGGGATTTGATCCATTCAAAATGTTTCTGCTTTATTGGATCTTATCAGATTTATTAGAAAATGTACTCTAAAGTGGTACTTTAGGTCTACCTCGTATCTTGTTTCTGGTGAAGACTCTATTTTGAGTGATCTTAACTTTAATTTTTGAATCCTTCGTACACTGTTATCAAGTTTTTACCCTATTCAGTTTAGGGGACATCACTTGAGTCTTTATCAGAAGCAAGTGGGTCAGGAGATATTGCAATTAGAGAAAATAGTTAAGAATGAAAGAATCAATTGTAATTTAATGTCAGCAGAAAGGAGAGCCCCGGTTCAACTTTAATATAATGAGAACATTGTCAATTGGTGAATCAGGCCATTGAGTTAGGAGTTTTGTTCTCTGACCAAGCTAGTCATTTGTTTGCTGAATTTCCAGTCATACCTATTTTCCACCACTTACCAAAATCACATTAAAATATGACGACACCACCTGGACGTCCCATTATTTCAGGGATAGGGTATTTATTTAAACCCTTGTCAGAATGGATATATTCCATTCTTCAACCATTGGTACAGTGTTTGAATGGTTATTTAAGAGATTCAAGTAATTTGTTACATCTATTACGGAATTTGGAGTGAAAATTGGGTTATAGATGGATAGTGGTTGAGGCCGCTTCTCCATACTCATGTATACCTAATTTTTTGGGCATACAGGCAGTCAGTATTTTTTTTTTTAATTTTATTTATTTTATTGAGGATTATGAAAGATGTACAACAAATAGAATAAAATAGAGAAAAGACAAGTGCCTCATGTGTATATCAGCATGTCAAATAAGGTACACAGAAGTAGACAAAGCCAAATGGATACTCACATTTAGCCCAAGTACACTTATGTACTGGTAGAAGCAGGCTGGTTACTAAGGGTGTACCAGCTAACCCTCTCCAGGCGATTTGGAACCAATATAGGTGTGTCTTGTCTCACTCAATGAGTGGTCTATTCCAAACTGTCGAATGCCAGATGCAGTAGCTGTGCTACTTAATGAGGTGCTGAACCAATACTTGTATTAAAAAAGTTATTTATTTAAAAACAAATAAAAACAAGTAACAAGCACTGGTTACAAACGATTAAAAATGCATAAAGAACCTTCTAACTGACATCCTATTTAAACTTCTTTTAACCAATGGTGGACAAGTACACACCGTGGTATACCTTACATCATTAATTGACTAATTGGTAGCTAACAACAACATTTACTGTAGTTAGAGTAAATACATAGACAATGTTATACAATACAAAGATAAAAGCAAAAGATATGGCACATATTTCACAATCATAATAATATACAACCGGTATAAGCATATATATTTATATATACTGTATATATATATATATATATATATATATCAAAACTTCATATGAGAGTTAGATCTATGCGTGCACCATCTAAGATGTAGGAGTATGGTGTATAACTAACACAAATATATGGGATTGGACACATGTATGATTATATACATAGGGGCACTGTTCATAATCCCTTTGTTTCTACGATATTAGCCACCCATCCCGTTTTTATTGCTCATTTATTTGTATACTTATATGCTTGTATCAACCCTCATAAAGATTATACCTTTAATGCTCCAATTTCCGTTTTCGCCATACTTACGGTTAGCGTTTTTTATATTTGTAGTATTCATTTCTAGTTAACCTTTTATATGATTCCCTATGTGTCAGGGTGCCAGGAATCAGACTGAGACGAGAAGTGCAAAAATAATCACACCTTTATTATTAGCAAAAAATAATAAAAAGTCCACAAGTCAAATAACAAGCCAAGAGTCAAAACCAGAGCTGGTAGTCAGACGAGAATTTTAACTCTTAAGTGTAAATGCCACCTAGTGGTCAGTATAAAGAATAACATACAATATACTTTAAAAAAAAAGTCTAACCATGCTACATACATGTATTGAAGCATACAAGAATACTTTTTACAAATTTTTTTTTCAGAAAAACAATTTCTTTCAAAATAACAATTGTTTTACAGAAAAATCTCTTATGGAGTAGTTACAGATCCGGAAAAAAGGGTTTCTTTTTTCTAATAATCACATTTGGAAAAGTAGAATCTAAGCAAATCAACAGAAAAATCTAGAGAAAAATATTTAGATCCATTTCACGGTTCATACCCTTTGGGAACATACAATCTAACCTATAGATCCACATAGATTCTCTTTTCTTTAAAATTAATTCTCTATTTCCACCTCTACGAGGGATGGGAACATGATCAATTATTTGGAACTTTAATTGAGCAATTGAGTGACCTTTTGATAGAAAATGACTAGAGACTGGGGCATTTAGATCTTTACATCTTATATTTGATTTATGTTGGATAATCCTATCCCTTACTCTCTGGGTGGTCTCGCCAATGTAAATCCACCCACACGGGCATTTGATAAGATAAATCACATAACAGGAGTTGCATGTAAGAAAAGCATTAATTTTATATACTTTGCCTGTGTGTGGATGTACAAAGGTAGAACCTATGTATGTAGCATGGTTAGACTTTTTTTAAAGTATATTGTATGTTATTCTTTATACTGACCACAATGTGGCATTTACACTTAAGAGTTAAAATTCTCTGACATTGAATGTTATAATTAGTAACACCTGTGGTAGAGGGTATTTAAGAGAGGTGTTTAGTATGTTTATGTTATATGATTAAGGGTATTTGAGCCCGAAACGTCATGATTTTGTGTGCCTTGGTACAATAAAATTGGAATAATTTGTACAATTGGAGGTGCTGCTTGAACTTTTTTCATTTGAACCACAATGCAAGATAGTCAGGAAGAGAGGTGAGTAAAATGGCTGCCAGCAGCACATGGCAAACAAACAGGGAAAAACCCTGGCAGTACCCTCCCCTCAACGACCCCTCCCCCGTGGGAGGACAAAGTCTTATTGGGGAAACGGGCATGGAAGGCACGGAGGAGGGCAGGAGCATGAACATCAGAGGAGGGAACCCAAGAACGCTCCTCCAGACCGTAGTCCCTCCAGTGAACCAAATACTGTACACGGCCCCTGGAGAGTCAATACGAGAGTCAATAATGCTGCTGACCTCATACTCCTCATGGTTGTCAACAAAGATAGGATGAGGACGAGGCAACACAGTGGTAAACCAATTACAAACCAATGGTTTCAAAAGGGAGACATGAAAAACATTGGAGATGCGCATAGCAGGAGGAAGGTCAAGAGCGTAGGCCACAGTATTAACCTGTCGGAGTATTCAAAAAGGACCAACATAACGGGGAGCCAATTTATTGGAAGGCACACAAAGGTTCAAGTTGCAGGAGGACAGCCAAACTCTCTCACTAACCTGGTAGGAAGGTGCGGGCAGACGTCTACGATCAGCCTGGAACTTTTGGCACTGCATAGAACGATGAAGGCAATCCTGAATCTGCACCCACGTGGAACGGAGTTGCCGGAGATGCTCCTCCAAAGCCGGAATACCCTGAGACATGAATGAATCGGGCAACAAGTATTGTTGAAACCCATAATTCGCCATGAACGGGGATAACTTGGAGGAAGCATTAATAGCACTATTACGAGCAAACTCTGTCCAAGGTAACAGTTCAGACCAATTATTGTGGTGATCTGAGACATAGCAACGGAGGAAATGTTCCAGAGCTTGATTAGACCGTTCCGCAGCCCCATTGGATTGAGGGTGATATGCAGAGGAGAAGGAAAGCTGGATCCCCATTTGAGCACAAAAGGAACGCCAAAATCTGGAGACAAACTGGCTACCCCGGTCTGACACTATCTCCTTGGGTAACCCATGTAAACGGAAGATCTCCCGGGCAAAAATTGAAGCAAGCTCCTGAGCGGTAGGCAGCTTAATCAAGGGAATGCAATGTGACATTTTAGAAAAACCACCATAAGGATAACAGTATTGCCATTGGAAACAGGGAGCTCGACAATGAAGTCCATAGAAAGATGTGTCCAAGGACGCTCACCATTAGCAATAGGTTGAAGAAGACCCACAGGAAGACGTTGAGGAGTCTTTTTCTGTGCACATACTGAGCAGGAGGCAACATACGCAGCAACATCAGAACGAAGACCTGGCCACCAGAATTGTCGAGTGACAGACTAAATCATTTGGTTCTTGCCTGGGTGACATGCTGCTTTAGGATAGGTAAGTGTGCAAAAGTTTAGTTTGAAGATTCTCAGGAACAAAACACTTACCACTAGGTTTCTCAGGAGGTGCATTGGTTTGTGCAGCCAGGATCTCCTCCCCCAAGCGAGAAGTCAAATTAGTACGTATGGTAGCCAAAATATGGTCAGGAGGTATAACAGGAGCAGGTACAGACTACTCCTTGGACAAAGGCGAAAATTGTTGAGAGAGGGCATCAGCCCTAACATTCTTACTACCAGGCAGGTAGGAGACTACATAATTAAACCGAGACAAAAATAGTGCCCATCTGGCCTGTCGAGGCGACAAATGTTTTGCTTCAGATAGATAAGTTAAATTCTTGTGGTCAGTAAGAATGAGCACTGGCACGCTAGTACCCTTGAGAAGATGCCTCCATTCCTTGAGTGCCAAAATTATGGCCAGTAATTCCCTGTCACCAATTTCATAATTGCACTCCACTGGAGACAATTTCTTAGAGAAGAAACCACACGGATGCAAGGAATCGTCAGGCATAGGATGTTGAGACAAGAGGGCACCTACTCCAGTCTCAGACGCATCGACCTCAAGAACGAAAGGTAGGACAGGGTTAGGATGAGCCAGAACTGGAGCGGCAGCAAAGGCAGTCAAAGGCCTTAATGGCAGTAGGTGACAATGGAGTGGATCATTCTCTTTACGGGTCATGTCTGTGATAGGTTTGACCAAGGAAGAATTTTTTTTAATAAACTTTCTATAGTAATTGGTGAACCCCAACCAATGTTGAATAGACCGAAGACCAACTGGGCGAGGCCACTGCAGAACTGCAGATAACTTGTCAGGATCCATGGAGAATCCTGCAACGGAGATAACATAACCTAGGAAGGTTACTTGAGTCTGATGGAACATTTCTCGAGTTTACAAAACAGGCCGTTCTCACGTAGTCTCTGAAGAACCCGTGTAACATCAGAACGATGAGCCTCAAGTGTGGGTGAGTGTATGAGGATGTCGTTTAAGTACACCACAACACACTGTTGCAACATATCTTGTAGGACATCATTAATAAATTCCTGAAAAACAGCAGGAGCATTACATAGGCCAAATTGCATTACAAGATACTCATAATGCCCGCTCCTGGTGTTAAATTCTGTTTTCCATTCGTTGCCCTCCTTAATCCTAAAGAGATTGTACGCTCCTCTCAAATCAAGTTTAGTAAAGACCGTAGCTCCCTTGAGGCGGTCAAAGAGTTCCGTAATGAGCGGAATAGGGTAAGCATTCTTAATGGTAAGACGATTAAGACCCCTATAATCGATGCATGGTATTAACTCGTCACCCTTTTTCTTCACAAAAAAGAAGCCAGCCCCTGCAGGAGAGCAGGATTTGCGGATGATCCCCCGCGACAGAGCATTGGCAACATACTCCTCCATAGCACAATTCTCTGCAACAGACAGAGGGTACACCCAGCCATGAGGAGGAATGGCTCCGGGTTGCAGGTCTATGGCACAATCGTAAGACCGGTGAGGAGGCAACGTACCAGCACGCACCTTGTCAAAAACATCTAGGAACTCTCGGTACTCCTCTGGCAATTGAGGTACCGAAGAAGTGCACAAGACTTTAACTGGTTTCCGAAGACAAGTGGAAATACATTGCGGGGACCACAACAAAATTTCGGACCTGCACCATTCGAGACTGGGATTGTGCTTTTGGAGCCAGGGATAACCCAGAACAACCGGAAAATGTGGAGAGTTTATCACCTGGAACTGGAGGGTTTCAAAATGGAGAGCCCCAACAGCCATGGGCAACGGAGCAGTTTCGTGAGTAACAAGTGCGGGCTGAAGGGGCCTGCCATCAATGGCCTCAATAGCAAGTGGAACCGACCAAGGCAAAATAGGAATGGAGTGCTTTGATACAAAAGCACTGTCAATGAAATAGCCCGCAGCACCGGAGTCAACAAGAGCCTGAGTGACTATGGAGGAGTCCACCCAGGAAAGGACAACCGTGACTAAAGGTTTCTCCTTAAGCGGTTCCGGGGACGAGGATAAACCACCCAAGGTCTGCCCCCGACAGGACCTTAGGTGTGAGCGTTTCCCGGCCGTGTAGGACAAGACTTCAAAAGGTGGCCCTGTAACCCACAATAGAGGCAGAGCCCCTCCCTCCTCCTAAAGGCCCTCTCCGCCGTGGAGAGACGCGTGAATCCCAACTGTATCGGCTCAGCAGTACCTGGTGACTCGGGTCCAGGAGGCATGGGAGGAGAGGGAGGCATGGGTGGGAACGAACACGTAGGAGACAACGGAACAGGAGGCTTCCGCAAGCGCTCCTTGAAAGAAGGCCTCTCTCTGAGTCTGATGTCAATTAGTATCAAAAAAGACACCAATGCCTCGAGATCATCTGGTAAATCTCTGGCAGCAACTTCCTCTTTAATCGCATCAGAGAGCCCATGAAAGAAGGTGGCAACAAGGGCTTTATTGTTCCAACCTACCTCTGCGGCAAGCGTATGCAACTCAATAGCATACTGAGCAACAAATCTTGTACCTTGCTAAATGAACATGAGTCGTTTAGCAGCAGAGGAGGAGCAAGCCGGAACATCAAATACCCTTCGAAAGGAGGCCACAAATTCAGGGTAATTTGAAATCACAGGTTTATTAGACTCCCACAAGGGATTAGCCCAGGCAAGAGCTGTGTTAGAGAGTAACGAGATGAAAAATCCCACCTTAGCTCTGTCAGAGGGAAACGCCTGAGGTAACATCTCAAAGTAAATGCCCAACTGGTTCAAAAACCCTCTGCACTGAATAGGATCGCCTCCATATCGCTGAGGTAGAGGTGCAGAACCCGACATGCTCCTGGCAGGCATAGGTGCAGCAGCGGAAACAGGAGCAGCCATAACTTGCGGGACACTTTGGCCCAAATGTGCAGTGCGAGTCAGCAGGGTTTGCAGGGCTAGTGCAAATTGATCCAAGCGGTGATCCTGTACATCCATCCTGGAAATGATGGCAGGTAAAGGTGGATAATTAGCACCATCAGGATTCATGGCCTTTGTGTAATGCCAGGAATCAGACTGAGACGAGAAGTGCAAAAATAATCACACCTTTATTATTAGCAAAAAATAAATAAAAAGTCCACAAGTGAAGGGGGGGGGGGGCGTAGTCGGCCGCAACGATGATAGTTGCTTAAGCCCAGAGCTCCTTACTGAGAACCGCAAAACACCGGACCTACAGTAGGTTCACATGAACCTATCACTAACAAATTGGATGGAACAGAGCTGGGAATTCTCAGAGAACACTCCGGTACTTTTCCGGAGTTACATGGATAAAAATTAAGCACTTTAGCTCACTTTTTCAGAAGTCTAGACCTGCAGTCCGGCGCCCATCTTAGAAATCGAGTGGCGCAGCACTAACAGAAGAACCACACGATCCTCTAATCTGAAAAGAATAGACCCTGCTGGGGTAAGTCCTTTGCCCAAGAAAACTTCAGATAAGTGTGGGGAAAGGTCTGAGGAATGATGAAAATTGTGAGATAAGCTGCTGGAAGGGAGGAAAAATAATATAGTAAGTGCCCGACTATAGCAAGCAACTGGAAACAGTATTGGAGCTTTTTTCTTGCTCTTCCTTTTGTTTTTCTCTTACCCACTAAAGACACTAGCATAAACAAAACCCCTTGCACTAATACAACTCAGGCTTAAAATCATTCGGAAAGGGGAACATTTACAATTTGTCATATACTACAAATTTCCACATCATGGCTACTAAGAGAAATGTAAAACCGGTTAAAACAATCAAACCACAACAGACTAAAGGACACTCAGTCAGCTCATTCTTTAGCCCATCAGAGAGGAAGGAACTGGAAAGCCTTAAAACAACTGCTATATCCCCACACCTCACAGCCCCTTCACAAGATTATCCAGAAACATCTAATGAGGAGCATACTCAAATACCTACACATATTCTATCCTCCCTGGCTTCTACACAGGACATCGCTAAAATAGTAAGAACATGTATCAGAGAAGAGCTGATGGAACTAAAGCAAGATTTACATACTGTGGGCTTTAGGGTGGAAGCTCTAGAAGATAACCAAGATATGATTAAAGTTGATGTGACAGCCATACAAGAAACAATCGAACAGCAATCAGAACAGATAGTAGCGCTGCAAGATAAAATGGAGGACATGGATAATAGGAATAGAAGGAAAAACATAAGAATTAGAGGCGCCCCAGAATCAGTTCTCCCCAAGGACCTTCCAGTATATTTACCAGCTTTATTTCAGCATTTATTGGATGACCCTAATGCAGCTACCATACAATGGGTGAGGGCACATAGGGCGCTAAGGCCCAAACCACCTGATACAGCACCCCCCAGAGACATCATCATTAAATTTAAAAACTTCCAAGAAAAGGAAAACCTTATGGCCGCGTCGAGGAAAAAACAACCCGTAAGGTTTCGCTGTGGTGTTCTACAATTCTACGCAGATCTGGCAGTCCACACCCTACAACGTAGAAAAGAACTTTCTCCAATTACAACCATCCTTAGAAATAAGAGGATCCCATATAGATGGGGATTCCCATTTCAACTCATGGTTATTCATAATAACAGATGGGTCAATTGCTCAAGCCCAAAAGAAATACCACAGTTTTGTAAATTACTGGACTTGGATCCCCCTCCTATACCACCTACTCAGCAGGAACACCCGTTGGAGAGAGCAAAATCTCAAGCGCAGAAGAAAAAAGAAACATGGAGCACTATTCAACCTACAAAAAAAAGGTAGACTCTCACAAAAACAGAACTCTACAGCTACACCCTCACAGCGAGGGGAGATGGGGTCCCCTACCTCATCTAAAGATGAAGAAGACTCAGAACCAGAATCTCTGTGAATGTGACTGTTTGGATTTGTGAGTAAAAGTTATGCTATGTGTGATACTTTTCCATAATCCTGTTTATCGCCTTTGGGTGAAGATTCCTATAATCTTACAGAGAGACTTCGTTCTAGGACTAAGTCAAAGACATTCTTCTTGGCCACCTAGGTGGCAAAATTAAGTTATCTGGTGTTACTTACTTATAGTAATTATGACAAGAACACTCGCGGTTTCTCTAGGATACCCCTGAGTTTGTGTTATTAGAAAATTGATGCTAAGTACTAGACGTTTACTGTTAAGATATGTGTTATTATTTGTATTTGTATTTTTTATTTATTATATTTTCAATACAGGTCTCATTTTCTCAGGTTTCTCCTACACTCAAAAGGAAACAGGTTACTGGTATATACAGGGCTTCAATTCTGGTATAGTCTCAAACGACAGGTATAAAGTTAGGCATACGCTACCATGACACACACACTACAAATAATCTCACAAAACGTTAGAGGATTTAACTCACCTAACAAACGTTCAATGGCATTACTTGACTTATCTAGGAGGAAAGCAGATATTTTGTTTCTACAGGAGACACATTTCAAAAGGCACAGAGAACCTAAATATCTAGGCCCCCATTTCACTCAGCATTACCACAGTTCAGATCTACAAAAAAAGAGAGGGGTTGGCATTTTATTCCATAGGAACACAGCCTTTCATCACATACAAACCACCAAAGATACTGAAGGACGGTTTCTGGGAGTCTTTGGACTTCTATATGGAACCCCTGTTTCATTAATTAACATATATGCCCCAAACGTCCAGCACATCCCATTTATTCGTAGAATGTTCCAGAAACTTGTAGACATGGCCAAAGGAATTGTTATACTAGGGGGAGACTTCAACTTTCCTCTTCAACCACTAAAAGATAGTTCAAATATTAATGTTTGCGTTTCTAAGAAAACCGCACAATTTTTGTGGAAAAACTTAAGGGAACATAATCTTTATGACTCCTGGAGATACTTCCATGGGGACAAGATTGATTACACATTTTTTTCAGCCCTACAAAAATGTACAGCAGACTAGACTATTTTTTCGTAAACCAAGTAGGTCTCCCTCACCTTTCAAACTCCCAAATCAAAGCCACCACATGGTCGGATCATTCAGCTGTATTACTTTCTCTAAATTGGCCCAATTCTAGGAATACTGAATTCATATGGAAGTTGGATGATACAATATTACACAAGACTGAACACACAGAGGCCTTAACACGCTCCCTGCAGGAATTTTTTGTAATCAATAACACCCCTGACATTGATATCTCCACCTTGTGGGAAACACATAAGTGTTACATGAGAGGGGAGTTCATAAAAATCAAGGCACAGAATAAAAAAATGGCCCGCTTAAGATATACTGAATTGACTGAATCACTATCTAAATTAGACCTACAACATAAAAAAACCTACTGACCCCCAAATATTACAAGACTTAATGAGTACAAGAAACCAATTGAAATCTCTCCTAGCCCAAGAACAGCAGGCTATCACTCATAAAGTTAAACAAAAATTCTTCTATGAAGGTGATAGGGCGGGGAAATTGCTAGCCAGAGCTCTTAAAAAGAGAAAATTGAAATCATACATCCACCACCTGATCACCCCTCAAAAGCAAAAGGTGCAAACTACCCCAGAGATAGGTACACAATTCCGGGAATACTACCTCAAATTATATAATATCGCTCCTGTTAACGCTGAGTCCATTGAAGACTCAGAGTTAGAACACTACCTACAGAACTGTACCCTCCCTTCCCTTACTCCCGAACAGAGAACTGAGCTAGACTTACCCATTACCCAACAAGAAATTCTTAGAGGACTTAAGGAAATGAATAAGGGTAAAAGCCCAGGCCCAGATGGCTTTTCAGTGAATTACTATCAATTCTTTAAAGATATTTTGTCCCCTTTCCTTCTACAACTTTTTAATGAGGTGGGAGAGGGGAACCCATTCTCTAAAACATGGTAGAGGCTCATATAACAGTACTACCTAAACCTGATAAACCCCCCACAACCCCATCAAGTTTCCGCCCTATCTCCTTAATTAATACAGATATAAAACTTTACGCTAAGATTATTGCCTCCCGTATTAACAAACTTCTCCCTACACTAATACATGTCAACCAAGCGGGATTTACTCCCTTCCGTGAGGCCAGGGACAATACAATAAAACTACTTAATCTTCTCGACTACGTCACAGTTAATGAGATACCAACTATATTCCTATCAATAGATGCCGAAAAGGCTTTTGATAGATTAAACTGGAAATTCTTGAAGGCCACCTTATATAAAATTTGGATTTGGACAAACAATAGTTGAAAAAATATTTGCATTGTATAATTCCCCCTCAGCTAGAATTAGATTAAATGATTCCCTAACCCCCCCAATAACTATAACCAATGGCACGAGACAGGGCTGCCCTCTCTCGCCTTTGTTGTTTGTCCTGGCAATGGAGATTTTGGCATCCAGAATCCGGCAGAACTCAGATATAAAAGGTATTGAGGTTCAAGGCAATCAGTATAAAATGGCATTATATGCCGACGACGTAATGCTCACATTAACATCCCCTGCCACGTCACTCATAGCATTATCGTCAGAACTCTCAAACTATAGCAAGTATTCTTTCTTCAAAATTAATGAAACTAAGTCAGAATTCATCAGCTTTTACAACCCTCCTAACTTGGTGGATAAGATACAAACAGACTTTGGGTATCACCATAATACAAAATCAATTAAATATTTAGGTATTCAAATCCCTGAAAATAAGTCATTACTATTTTCATTAAACTACCTCCCATTATTGTAGACACTTAAAAAGGAACTACATGAGTGGAAACATAAAACTATATCTTGGATTGGTCGTATAAACTCAATAAAAATGATGGTACTCCCCAAAATACTATACACATTCCAAGCCCTCCCCATACAACTCCCAGACTCATATATACGCTCTCTACAAAAGGTCCTCAACTCCTTTATCTGGTCTGAACATATGATAAGGGTTCCTATGCACACGTTGTATATGTCTAAAGATAGAGGTGGATTAGGGGCCCCTAATATAGCACTATACAGATTAGCAACACAGCTGGTACGTATCATAGACTGGTGTAAAAACGGTATAAATAAGGAATGGATTACACTAGAACACTCACTAGCTTCTTTTCCCAATCTAGGTAGCGCCTGCTGGATATCCCCAACTGAACAAAAATATACTACGTCAATATCCTCACTCACAAGAGAAACTTTTAGATCTTGGCACTACGCTCTCAAACATTTCCCTTCTATATCATCCATTCCCTCCCCCTTATCCCCAATCATCACTAACCCTATCTTCCAAATAAAGTACAAAAGTATTGGTAAAACCGATAGTACGATTCATACTCTAATTCCATTTAGTAAGGTTTTAAGGGGAAACACCCTATGTACAAAAGAAGAGCTAACAGAATTGAATATTGATCACTTCCAACAATGGTATAAGTTTCTCCAACTCAAGCATTACATTAGTACACACCCTGATAAGCAGCAAATTCTTAGAGCACACACACCATTTGAAAATATATGTTTCTTACAAATGGCAACTAAGGGCCATCTCTCCATGGCCTACCAACAATTACTAAATTATCACCCACGCAAGCTACCCTCATATATAGAGAAGTGGGAGAAAGATTTAAATTCCCCAATTACAGAGAAGGACTGGCTTACCATAATTAAACACATGAACTCTTCCACCACATCTATGAAATTCAGGGAGACAAACATGAAGCTATTAAGTAGATGGTATTTGACACCGCATAGGTTATCCCTGATCTACCCTAACATCCAAGCTCTATGCTGGAGAAATTGTGGCCAGACAGGTACACTGCTCCATGTGTGGTGGCACTGTCCAAAAATACAGGAATTTTGGAGTCTGGTGACCTCTGAGATTCACAAAGCCACGCACTATGACATATCCTTAAACCCACAGACGTGTTTATTCCACAAGCCAACCAAGATTAAATGTAGGCTTAGAATGGTAATACTGAATATCATGCTGAACTGTGCTAAACAGTTAATTCCAAGACGATGGAAAAGTGTTGATGTTCCAACTAGAGAGGAATGGATAAATTCTATAACCTTAACTTTATCCCTAGAGAAATACCATTATGGTTTAGTGAACAAACTGGAAGAATATTATTCTATTGTGTTTATATGGGAGGAATATTTGTATGCTGGAAAAAGTAAAGAACTTACAATGCCTTAGACACTAATCTGTTTTAGAATACCAACTCTGTACATATACCCAGTTTTGATTTAATAGAATGACACTGTTGACATATTGCCTGTGTGTTAACTGAGACCTAAACTGTATTATTGTTATTACAGATGTAATTGTTTGATTTCTATTAATAAAGAAAACTTTTCAAAAAAAAAAAAAAAAGTCCACAAGTGAAATAACAAGCCAGGAGTCAAAACCAGAGCTGGTAGTCAGACGAGCCGAGTCAGGAGCCAAAACGAATAGTCAGACGAGCCGGAATAAGGAACAAGGAAAACAGCAGATACAAGCCAGGGATCAGGAACCAGGAAGGACGTCAGGCAGCCAGGTAATACACAGGAACACTTTAACAAACAGGTCTGAGACAACTCAAAGGCAAAGCATACTGAACAGAGGCCCTTTAAATAATAAGTGATGACATCACAATTCTGAGACTGCATCCTGTCTCACATGAATGATGCACACCAGTCTGGCCATAAAAGGAAGTGCAGGAAATGAGCAGCATCCCCCACAATGCACCATAGTCAGGAAGAGAGGTGAGTAAAATGGCTGCCAGCAGCACATGGCAAACAAACAGGGAAAAAACCCTGACACTATGTTATAAAGCTTGATGTTCAAAAAAACGTTTGTAATCCTTAAAGATTAAGCTGCTATGGGTAGCGTGAGTTGTAAGGATACTTACTCAGATCAGTAATTGTTACGATATCCATCCAATCCTAATATTACATTTTCTCACATCACCGTATTAGACCAATTGTATGGTGTTAAACAACTATTATGTGACGTGAAGTGTGCGTGCCAATCAGAAGCCAACTTGTATTCAATCCATGTTGGTGTGAGATTCTCACAGTGAAAGGTTAATTATTTACGCCCCTCATTAGGGTGTGGCCTAATGACGTGATAAAATGTACTATAACTATACATACCTAAGGTACTTATGTGACTGAAATAATGTGATTATAGTGCAATCAAAAGTGACATACTATAATGTGTAAAGTATACATATATAAAAATAACAAATAGAAACTGCCAAGCTATAAATGGCACAAAGTTATACACACAATGACACAGACATGCATTAACAAAGTATATCGAACTTAATAAGTGATATACACAGTAACATGGCATTAGCTTCTGAATCCTCCATTTTACAATAACCATATCTTATTAGGGTGACTACTAGGCTGACCACTTGTGGGTCATATGATTGTGTAATTAGAGGGTGTATGGTAGTCCCATAGGTGGCCACTCTTGGGCCTTATGATAGGATAAGAGTAAATAAATTATAGGTTAAGTACTAGCTGAAGACAAAAAGAGATGCAATAATGGACACTTTTTGGGAATGGAGGGGATATGAACCTTCATATAAAGTAATGTCAACAAGATGAGATTTAGAGGCATATAAAAATATTATTGCAGAGTCCCAAGTGGGGTACAGCATTCTCTCCTCTGCCAAGTTATAGATGGCACAACGATATACTCACAAAAAACAGAAATGCATTAATAGCGTGTATTGAAATTAATGTGTGATATAATAAGCAATATGGCATAACCTTCTGGATCCACCATTTAGCAATAGCCATATCTTATTGGGGAGACTACTAGACTGACTACTTGTGGGTCATATGATTGTGTAATTAGAGCGCATATGGTAGTCCCATAGATGGCCACTCTTGGGCCGTGTGTTGAGATAAAAGTAAATAAGTTATAGGTTAAATGGCAACAAAAGATTTAGAGGCATATAAAAATATTAATGCATAGTCCCAAGTGGGGTATGTGTATAGCAATTCTCTTACAGGGAACACTCTTAGTTTTGCTGAGGAGCAGACCATTTACATATCAACATCTGCAGTTCTAGTAAACAGTGTAATGTGGGACTAATATGATATGCTGGGTTTAGTTATGGTATGTTTATTATGCAAAGGTTTTGATAACTGTTCAATAACAATGACAGGACACCTACCTCTATGAGATTTTGGTGTGGATCTATGACAGGATA
The DNA here is from genome assembly GCF_027579735.1 of Bombina bombina. NCBI lineage: Eukaryota > Metazoa > Chordata > Amphibia > Anura > Bombinatoridae > Bombina > Bombina bombina. The sequence continues at coordinate 112,138,668 of NC_069504.1, forward strand.
AGGGATAATAACAATACAGTGCAAGTGTATGAGAGAGATAATGAAGTGCACAGTACTGTACCGAGGTACTCGTAAGAAAAATTAAATGCATTGTTCCCTGCAAGTTAAGTAAATTGTGTTAGAAGGCACCACTGTAACAGGTGTAGGGGTACTGGCGAGGGACAGTAATAAGCCAGAGCATGCAACAGTGCAATCATCTGTGCGCATGTAATGAACAAGAACAATAATATAATAGAAAAAAGGAAAGCAACGACTTAAAATTACAAACTCAGGATCATGCTGATAGGAAAGTCTCTAATACCAGTATAATAACCATGGTAGTCCCTGCTCAACCAACTCCAGACACAGCGAGCTGATCCACAATTTGTAGGCTGTGACGACATGATAGAGTCTGTATAGGGAGGTACAAAGACCACCACTAGATTGGCATATGCGATTGGCTGGGGGTATCACAGGGGAGTGGGTTTAAGTCACCAGGTGTTCCATGTCTTGCAGTGTCTTGTAATCCAGAGGTGTCAGAGCGATCCCCGCCTAGCTCTGGTCTGATTCCTAGGGATCCAGGCTTTGACTGTGCTTGACAGATGGCTGGCCGCACCACCCTTCGTTTCAGCTAGTAGGGGTTCTAGATGGGATCTCTCCAGCAGCATAACGGGGGTAGGAGCAGTCTTAGGTCCAGTCTAAGATCACAGTGCACTTTTTAGGCGTTGATAGTAGCCGGTAGCCATTTATAGACTTATATTTATATGATACAATCATATTCTTATCATGGGCTATTGTTTAAGAAAATGAGTAACTCATGATAGAAAATGATAACTCTGCCCCCAGCATGCAGCATTACATAACAATTCATTATTTTATTTATTATTTTTAAAGCGTATGATCATATCAATATTTTTCGAGGATCACAGCATTCCAATTGGGTGTGCATTGCCCCCCAATGCCCCTCCTTGGAGCCGACCCTGCTGGGGCTTATTTGTCTACATCGGAAAACAAATAAGTAAAAATGTAAATAAATTGTTAATGCGATCGCATGATTTCAATGATGGGATCAGGTCAGGGGGGAGTGCCTATGACGCTAGCGCCCCCCCCCCTCCAGCCCGCAATCCCAGTTAGGAAGCCGTAATGGCTTCAGTACAGCCAAATGGCTAGGACGTTCCATGCCTTTCAAACGGCGCTAAAGCCCAGCACAGTTAGGACGTCATGGATCGTCCTAAGGGCGTGAAGGGGTTAACAATACCAACCTTGCTAGAAAAATACTAACTGGGTGGCAACCTTACCTAGAACACCAAATATCCCTGGTTTGATATTCAAAGGAAAACTTTTAACTGGATATTTAAAGATACTAAAGATATTATTTTGCTTTAACAATTCTTAAAGGAATTTTCTCTATTTTACTATTTGGATTAAATGAGAATGAATAAAATATGGTTTACAAATTTCCAAATAAATCTTACTCAAGTGGGAGTTAATTACATGTGATGGGATTTTGGTCCTTAATTATTCTGAAACATTTTCAGCATAACTTAGTCATTAACATTCTTTGCAAAATTAGATTGCAATCATTCCACTGACAGATAACTATGTATTAAACTTGTTTTTCTTGGATATGTATTATTGTTGTTGTTGCTTTCTGTAAAACAAACAATTAACTGATATTTCTTATTAGGAATTACATGATAGTATTTATCAAAGTTATATTTGGCTCTATTAAGAAGAAAACAGGGCTCCCCAGAGCTGTGTTCCTTGTAGCATCCATATGTATACACCCCTAGTAGTTACTCCTCTGAATATATAAGTGAATAAAAGGGACATTAAATTCAAAATCGAAATGTGCATGAGTACATTTTAGTTATGAATAGAAAATATTTTGCAATACACATGTATTAGCAAAAATGCTTAACCAAAAGTTATGACTATTTCAGTTTGAGCTCCCCCGTCCACAGAGCATATGTACATATGCCCCTGTGCACTCTTATTCAAACCCCACACCTGGTCAGAGAGCATATATTGTGTTGGAAATTACTCAGTTGCATTATCCCCAAGGAATACATGGCACTGACGGCTTTCTGAGCAGGTATAGTGTTTTACTAAGGGTGTATGAAGCATATGTAAAATACACTTTGTGCACTGTAAAAGCTATGACTGAAGGGGTGGTGGAGCTCAGTGTGTGCCTTGTCTTGCCCATCTTGTGGATACACACCCTCCTCTTAATATTTTAAGAGGTTATCTCTTTCAATCAGTTGGCCCTCATTTATCACATTATCTATAGCATTAGCATCATAACCTCTTTCTACAAATTTCTGTTTCAGAATATTAGATTGTTCACAAAATACATCATTATTGGTACAATTTTCTCTTGCTCTTAAAAAAAAATCTGTCCCTTTGGAATATTTGAGAAAAAGAAAAGTATTAAGAAGCATCTCCCAGGCACACTTATGCACATATCAAAATAATGAATCTCAAAAATGTATCTCGGCACACTGGCTCTATAAACTAAAACTTAACATTTATTATAAAGGTTAAAAAACACAAGTAAAACAAGCTTCCTTAAGACAGTGTATATATGAAATTCTCTCACTAATCATATCTAGTAAATATAAAATCTGAGGCCAGTACAACATAGGTGACTATCCCCATTAGTGCACATACAGCAATTACAAAAGATTTCTAGCATCTCATTAAAAGGGGACTATTAACCCCTGAAACGCCAAATGGGACGGGGCACTATCTAGTCTCTCACTGTACAACTGCACCAATTATCTAAAAAGACTGGTGTCCCTGTACTGAGCCTCCTTGAAAAAATTCCTATGGGTATCAAATGATATAATTGAAACCATCATCTATAAGCACAAGGCACAAAACCCTATAGCAAATTTCCCTCTACATTAAGGAGCTGCACTGAAATGCCTGACATACGTTTCGCAGATGCTTTTTCAAAAGTGAGTCTCACCTATGTTTAAAGAGTATTTATTGAGAATGGCCACCAATCCACTTAACAGTTTAAGCCAACACCCTCTTAATAACCAATTACAATAAGGATATATTCTGTCCCATCAGGATAGTCATGTTGTATGTTTACCACGTGACTACACGTGCTATAGACCACCCACTTACTACTATTATTTGGACACTCCAAAAGTTTATTCATTGGGGCCGAATGATCAAAGTGCGAGTGGACATGATCCACTGTAGTGGATCATGCCCACCGTACATCGATAAATGCTGACAGCATACGCTGTCTGCATTTATCATTGCACAAGCATTTCTCATGAAATGCTTGTGCAATGCCACCCCTGCACATTCACGGCCAATCGGCCCCTAGCAGGGGGTGTCTATCAACCTGATCGTATCTGATTGGGCTGATTGCTGTCCGCCGCCTCAGAGGTGGCAGACGAGTTAAGGAGCAGCAGTCTTAAGACCACTGCTTCTTAACTCCTGTTCCCGGCGAGCCTCATGACTCGCGCAGAAACAGATGCATACGAATGCATTTGGGCGTTGATCAATCGGCCCCATTGTGGGATGGGGGCCCAATGCAGTCAACACTGAAAAAGTCACAATGTGGGATAAGCTGCACACGCAAAAATAAACAGATTATCTATCAACACTTTAAATCACCATTCACAATCACAATTAACATGCGGCACCTCATCATAAATGTGTAGGGAAAATAAGTTAAGATAATCTACTCAATCTTTCAACAGTTACGTATGATCTATTCTAAACAAATAGTAAGTCTATCACATGAAGCGCATGTACGCATGCGCGAAACGCATCAGATAGGAGCTTACCCAGTGTTTTATGAAAAAGCCTGCTCCTGAATAAACCTATTTGATCTACCGTGAGTTTCAGCGTCTCCTTTTCCTCATCTCATATCACATATTAACACACACACACTGTAGTAACAAGAATATCTCTAATGTAGGAAAGATATCGTGCAATGATGTAGGCAGCTAACATACAAGCTACCAGATAAGTCCGCCTATCAAGATTAGTTGTGATTTGTAAGTACAATGTGTTATGCTGTGATAAAATCCTATTCTCACACCGTGTCCTTAATTATATTTATTATTTATATATTAAACTTTCCAACCAAATATACAGAACAGGCAGGACTGAGATGGTACCACAGGACCAATTACAGATTATGCATCTCTCTTCAAAGATTTTGAGTGAACATCAGACTAATATATTACATAAAGGTTTATCCTTTGTATCTTTCCATAGTTTTGATTATTTCGAAGTTGTTAAAGATCTGAACCTTTTTGAGGAGAGTAATCTTGAAAAAAATCTACTAAAACATAAAAATAATGGCACAGATAAACAAGTCTTAAGAGAGTTAGAATATTTGCTAAGTGTAAGCAACGGTGATAACAACAATCTGACATTTTGGATGGCTAAAATAAATTTATATTGGATTTACTGAAATTCATTCTCAACCGCAACTATTTTGTCTTTAATGACAGATTCTATCTACAGACCCCTGGGACAGCTATGGGGGCGGTTGTGCCCCTGTATATGCCAGTATATTTTTGTGGCAGTTGGAACAGGAATTTTTATTTTAGGACTCCATGAGTAAATATATTGAACATATTGAACATGTTTTTAAATGGGTTCCCTACATTGATGATATTTTCATCATTTGGCAGGGTCTTCAAGCTTAATTTGTGGAATTCATTCAAATACTGAATGGCAACATTAATTGAAACTGACTACTGAAAGAGTAAACTTTATGTATATTACTGTTTCTAGGGATGGTTGTGGTAAGATTGAGTTAAATCTATATAGGAAAGAGAATGCCACAAATTCATTATAAGAGTGAACATTATGGGGCAACTAAAAGAGCTATTTGGGAATTCTTAAAGGGACACTAAACCCACATTTTTTCTTTCATGATTTAGATAGAGCATGCAATTTTAAGCAACTTTCTAATATACTCCTATTATCAATTTTTCTTCGTTCTCTTGCTATCTTTATTTGAAAAAGAAGGCATCTAAGCTAAGGAGCCAGTCAATTTTTGGTTCAGTCACTGGACAGCACTTGTTTATTGGTGGGTGAATTTATCCACAATCAGCAAGAACAACCCAGGTTGTTCACCAAAAATGGGCCGGCATCTAAACTTACATTCTTGCTTTTCAAATAAAGATACCAAGAGAATGAAGATAATTTGATAATAGGAGTAAATTAGAAAGTTGCTTAAAATTGCATGCTCTATCTGAATCACAAAAGAAAAAATTTGGGTTCAGTGTCCCTTTAAGGTTGCACAGATGTTTTTCTGAAATATCTGTTTTTGAAGAAAGGGCACGTGAATGGATACATAGATTAAAAGAAAGAGGATACCCTGCTATATTGTTGGGATAAGCATATCAAAGGGATATCCACACCCCACGGGTTGACCTACTTTAGGTCAAAACTAGAAAACAAGGTTGTGAACTAGAGTGGTTCATAAGCACTTATAATAGCTCTCACACAGATATAGCCTTAAAGGGACATAATACTCACATGCTAGATCACTTGAAACTGATGCAGTATAACTGTGAAAAGCAGACAGGAAAATATCACCTGAGCATCTCTATGTAAAAAAGGAAGATATTTTATCTCACAATCTCCTCAGCTCAGCAGAGTAAGTGCTGTGTAAAAAGTTATACTTCAGCTGTTGCCCAGCTGCAGGTAAAAAATAAATAAATGCATGAGATGATGCTGGCAGTCTGGAGAGGTCTAGAAATTTAACAAATTGAGACTAACCTGAAGGGACAACCACAGCTCCCCCAGCCCTTCCCCCCTTACCCTATGAGTGATCCCTTCTCCCCCCCCATTTTTTTTTTCCCTGTATTGATTTGTTTTGTTTTGCTTTGCTTGTTGACACACAACATTACAATATTCATTTCCTATCTTGTTTGGGAGAGAGAGGAGTAAAGAAAGAAAAATTCAAAAACACCACAAGCTCAAAGTTTATCAAGACATACAGCGAAGTCCCAAAGATGGGAGTTTGTATAGATTGGAGTAGCATACACTGTTTTATGTGAACTATACACTTTTCTTAATGTCTGCTATGTAAAGATTATTTAAAGTTTATCACTGTATGTATGGAACTTAATTTTATTTTGATTTAATAAAGCTTGTTTGAAAATAAAAAAAAATAAAAATAAATAAATGAAGAAATAAACAGCAGCCAATCAGCATCAGCAGTGGTGAGGTCATGAACTCTTTTACTGTGATCTCATGAGATTTCACTTAAGTCTCATGAGATTTCATAGTAAACTTCCTTAAACTTCATAGGGAAATAAGATGAGCTGTCCCGGGACAGACATACTGATTTGCTGCTTAAAAGTCCTTTACAATGGGATGTGGCTACTGAGGAATTTTTGAAGTAAAATATCTTTCTTTTTTACATAGAGATGTTCAGGTGATATTTTCTAGTCAGCTTTTTACAGCTATGCTGTATCACTTTCAAGTGTTTCAACATTTGGGTATCATGGCCCTTTAATTCTAAATAGACATTTACACATGCTAACAACAGATAATGATCTGAAATAAATGAGAAGAAATTAAATACCAGTGCTAGGAAAAGAGCACCCTCAATCAGGGATAAGTTGGACAAGAGCCTCTTTGTAAAATCTATACCCAAGAGGAAAGATGATTTGAGGGGAAATTTTTCTTGTGGTAATAGTGTTTACTGCCCGTTTATTAAAGGGACAGTCTACACCGGAAATTTTATTGTTTTAAAAGATAGATAATCCCTTTATTACCCATTCCCCAGTTTTGCATAACCAACACAGTTATATTAATATACTATTTACCTCTGTGGTTCATGTGAACTAGCACTCCCCTGTTGTGAAAAGCTAATACAAAAGCATGTGATGAGAGGCTGTCTTTAATGGCTTAGAAACAGGCAGACATTTAGAGGTTTTAAATGTTATAAAGTGTATTATTATAACAATGGTGGTTGTGCAAAGCTGGGGGATGGGTAGTAAAGGCATTATCTGTCTTTTTAAACAATAACAATTTTAGTGTTTACTGTCCCTTTAAGAAATACAAATCTTTCCTAAGGGGATTAAATGAATATCTGATTGTTTACATGCAAATCAAAGAATATTTAACCCTTTAAGGACACAGCTTTCAGTTTGTTCAATTGTTTTATGACGGAAAATTTCCGTCATATGTCCTTAAGAGGTTAATATTGCCTTGAATGCTCATGACCCCAGAAGTATATGTGGATGTTGACTGGAGAATTCAAGGTTAGATTAACCCTTTGAGTGCTAATGACGGCTCTGAGCCATCACAGAGTTTCCCACTCTGGTGCTAATGACGGCTCAGAGCCATATTTGTTTCATCAGTCCACAGCAATGAAGCTGGCTTGTCCAAATGTGCGTTTGCATACCTCAAGCGACTCTGTTTGTGGCGGGTGTGCAGAAAAGGCTTCTTCCACATCAGTCTCCCATACATAGGCTGAGCATATTGCCGCTTTAAAAAGGGACACATATGAAATACATATGTCCGGGTTCTTATAACAGAACATTATTCAAAGCATTTTTTTAAACAGCCCTGACATGTATTTTTCATATGTGTCCATTTTTAAAGCGGCAATATGGTCAGCCTACCCATACAGCTTCTCCTTGTGTAAAGTGCGCTGAATTGTTGAACGATGCACAGTGACACCATCTGCAGCAAGATTATGTTGTTGGTCTTTGGAGGTGGTCTGTGGGCTGTTCTTGACCGTTCTCACCAACCTTTGCCTCTCTGATATTTTACTTGGCCTGCCACTTCTGGTCTTAGCAAGAACTGTGCCTGTGGTCTTTCATTTCTTCACTATGTTCCTAACAGTGGACACTGACAGCTTAAATCTCTGCAATAGCTTTTTGTAGCCTTCCCCTAAACCATAATGTTGAACAATCTTTGTTTTCAGGTCATTTGAGAGTTGTTTTAAGGCCCCCATGTTGCCACTCTTCAGAGGAGAGTCAAAGAGAACAACAACTTGCAATTGGCCACCTTAAATACCTTTTCTCATGATTGGATGCACCTGTCTATGAAGTTCAAGGCTTAATGGACTCACCAAATCAATTGTGTGTTCCAATTAATCAGTGCTAGGTAGTTACAGGTATTCAAATCAACAAAATGACAAGGGTGCCCACATTTATGCACCTGTCTAATTTCGTTTGGATGCATATTGCACATTTTCTGTTAATCCAATAAACCTCATTTCACTACTGAAATATTACTGTGTCCTTCAGATATTTGATAAATGAAAAATATGAATTTGCTGATCCAAATACTCAATTATTTATAAATGAAAATCATGGAAATTGGGGGTGCCTAAACTTTAGCAGACAACTGTATATATACAGTATACATACATATACATCTCTAGACATGCATATGTATGTATATCTATGTTAAAGCCCTTTGCCTGCCTTTTTTTTTCTAACACCTTATATCTTGAACCCTTATGACTTTTGTGTGCAATATTTTTTTGAATAATTTTTATTAGGAGTGTAGTGTTATAAGTTTATACTTAGTAATGTATTTTTGATGTGTTTTGTGACAGTATTTTGTTCTGCGAAAAAGTTAACCAGCGCTCTGAAGTCGCGGTAATCATTCTAGCGTAAATCGCGATTGTGTTCAAGCGTTCACTTTCAACTCATAATACGAGTGATAAGCCCAACAACCGCAAACACCTGCGATAAACCCCTTATCGCTCCTCTTGTAATTTGGCCCAAAGTGTTTAACCGGTGTATGTACTGTAAATATTTGACGTTTTAGTGTTCTTCATATAGGAGAATATGCTCTAAATATTTTTAAATAGATATCCCTATATATATTATTATTATTATCGGTTATTTGTAGAGCGCCAACAGATTCTTCAGCACTAATCTGTATATATTTATACCTATATATATATATATATATATACAGTATATATATATATATATATATATATATATATATATATATATATAGGTATAGATATATATATAACCAAAAATTCATCATATATATATAAATGTGTATTTAAGAATAAAAAGAAAGTAGTCTGCTATGTGAAGAACATTGGAATGTGAAATATTCATATTTTATGTTGGGTTAGTGCAATTGAGAAAACGCGATCGGCTTTGCACAACTTGTTATTTTTTTTTTTTCACTTTTCAGGCTCCATTGAAAACTATGGGGGAACACATTAACACGATTGTGATATTCCATGTTCGGATTGTTGCACACATTAGGTTTTTACATCACAGAAACCTGACATTTTAACAGGGGTGTGTAGACTTTTTATATCCACTGTATGTTGTGGCAAAAATGCTTCTAGTGAAAGTTATCACTGTTTTAGTGTTAACATTTTTCTCAGAATGTGCATGTGAAGCATAGCTAGATATTCTCAGTCCAGCAATGTATACTGCAGCTGCTCAGAGCACCAGTGGGGCTTGTATTATTTCAGCAATTAACAAATTGAGTCATTACCAGATAGTACAAGCACCCTTATGTTTAAAATGCTGGTGCACAGTGCATACTTAAAGGGACAGTCTAGTCAAAGTAAACTTCCATGATTCAGATAGGGCATGCAATTTTAGACAACTTTCCAGTTTACTTTTATCATCAAATTTGCTTTGTTTTCTTGGTATTCTTTGTTAAAAGCTAAATCTAGGTAGGCACATATGCTAATTTATAAGCCCTTGGAAGTGGCCTCTTATCTTAGTACATTTTGACAGTTTTTTTACAGCTAGATAGTGCTAGTACATGTGTGCCATATAGATAGCATTGTGTGCACTCCCATGGAGTTACCTTGGACTCAGCATTGATTGGCTAAGATGCAAGTCTGTCAAAAGAACTGAAATAAACGGGCGGTCGGCAGAGGCTTAGATACAAGGTAATTACAGAGGTAAAAAGTGTATTAATATAACAGTGTTGGTTATACAAAACTGGGGAATGGGTAATAAACTGATTATCTATATTTTCAAACAATAACAATTCTGGAGTAGACTGTCCCTTTAAATACGCTTTTGAAACAGTTATGGCTTTCATTATATGCATTTTTGCTAATACATGTATATTAAAAAAAAAAGCTGAAATGCATCCAATTTCTTTCCTATAGCATGGAGAGTCCACAACGTCATTCTAATTACTAGTGGGAATTCAACTCCTGGCCAGCAGGAGGTAAAGAGCACCCCAGCAATGCTTTTAAATGTAAATTTCCTTACCCATAATCCCCAGTCATTCTCTGTAAATGGAGGATGTGCGAAAATGGTGTCTGAAGATATTTAATCATTTTATGGGTACTTTTCCCTGCAAGCAAGGATTGGGGTTATGCTGTGTCCATGTCAATCTTTTTAGTAAGAGTAATGTTGGCTTTTAGCAGTTAGAAGATGGCAAGGTTGTCTTTGCTTAACTTCTAACATTAATGCTACCTTGTTATAGAAAACCAGGCTTGGTTACTCTGTCTTTCTTGTGGCTTCAGGTCCCTGTCAGTGTCCGGATGAGGCTAACACACATGAATGTGTTGTGCCTGCTCCACAGCTGAAGACCCTGGAGGGTAAGTCATTTTATGTTTATTTATAGAAGAAGATCAAAAGGACTGAGATATTTCAGGCACCTAGTGGGACCTGTTGCTCTCATAAGGGGTTATTATTATTTTACTAATAATATCCTTGCTGCGGAATATTTGGCGGCTGATCAGGGAATACTGCTACTTTTAGGGCCAGTCTATTAAGAGTAATGACCAGGCTTTAAGGGATGTGGGGACACTTGTCCTAATTGTTTTGTAATTTCTCCCTCACTCTTCATTTGCCTGTTTGCTCAGTCTACACTGATTTTTGGATCATAGGGACACAGTGTTTTTTGTCCCTGAGTCCCTCATATGGGTGTATATTGCTACCTCATTATTAGTATTTTTTTCTTTTAAAGCAGGTGCAATTTTTTTTTTAGTAAGGGATTGGGTTTTTGGCGCTTTTAGTTTGCATGCTTGGAAGCCATTATGCAGCCTGTTAGGCTTAGCGGCAGATATTCAGCCATTGTCATGCTTACTGCGCAGGAAGCTCCTCCCTTGTGACCGGGAGTGTTCATGTCAGGACATCGGGTCTCAATCGATATCTGTAAGTTAGACGATATCAACTTGGTATGTTTGCAGATTTTTTCCCCTCCCTATAGGTGCGATACATCAGTTTGACCATTTAGTCTGTACTGACAGGGAGTGGAGGTGTTAGATTCGCCATTAGCAGATTTCTTCTACTGAAATATTTCAGTGATTAAATTTCTTCCCTCTGTTTAGTGTGGTCTCAGCAATCTGACCGTTTGTATTTTCCAGTCTGATTTTGCTAGGGAGGAGAGGTCTCTGTCAGATTTGCCTGTTATTGGCAAGTCTTTTTTTAATTTTATTTTTTTATTTCCCAAATAGTTTTATTGAAGATAATAACTCAAATTGACAACGGTTTGAAAAAATGCAGTAATAGTCATGTGTAATTTTACAGCAATGTGCTATAGTTCAGGTAGACACATAGGCAAATTTGCGACCTTCTCGCTGCTTCAAGCGAAACAGCTCGAAAAGCTTGGACAGATTTACTATGGTATCCACCGGATGCAGATTAATTGGCATTGTTTATGCGCTTCCGTATAAACCTAAGTCAAGGAGTCAGTTACCGTTTAAGAGATATGTTTCCTCCTGTGCACATACAGTATTCTCAGTTGTTAAAATTATGCAGTATTATTTATGCAAGAAAGAGGGGACTTGATCATGGTGTTTTATAAGTTTTTTTTATAATTATTCCTTATGTCTAAACTTTTTTTTCAGGATTTGTTCTCTTGAAAATTTAGTTTTTCTTAGTTTTGCGCCATCTTGTGACAGTTCCATGTAACTACATGTTCCCCTTCATTTTTTATACAGTACTATCTGCATAATCAAGACTGATATTGAATTTTTGTTTACAGTCGGGGCTGTAATTCTTTAAGCCTTGGAATGTTCTAAGCTTTTAATTTTATCTGTATACCTTTTAGTACTGGCTACATTCTGATTTTTATAAGTTTTGAAAATTGGAAATTATTTAATCCTTTTTATTTCTACAATAGAGGTATACTTTGAATGTTGTTATAAGCCTTATTTCTGCTTATATACTCTATGTATGTATGTATGTATGGGGTACTTGTAAAGCATGGCTTAACACCCGTAAGGGTCTCAAGGTGCTGCTCATTTTATCGTCCTCGGAATAATGAAAGGCTGAGGGGACCTTGCTGGGGATCAAACCTGAAATCTTTGGGTTGCTACAGAGCTCAGCCAGAGTACCTTAGAGTACATTTTTTTCTGCATATATTAATCTCTCTCTCTTTGAGGTGATTTATTTAATTATCTGTCATGTATTCTTCTATGTTATTTATAGACGTTCTTTATTTTTATCTCTCTCAATGTGGAGGTTTGAGTTTCTTAGTGTTCTGCTGACACTGATGCATTTTCTATAATGAACCAGAAAGGATGAAAGCAAATGCCGTTAAAACTTTAAACCTTTATTGTTAAAGTTAAAAATCCAGGAGAATAAGGCACACAAATAAATCCAGTATACGCGTTTCGGCTACACGCCGTAATCCCTACTGATTAAAAACCATACACACATGTGCATTTAAAAAGGGTGTACTAAACACCCATTGGTAAAACAAAAACACACCTATTATGATGATATTTTGTATAGTGCCTGGCTTATACAAACCTAAAGCAATTAACCCCTTAGTGACCAGAACATCAAAATAGCAAATGTTGTTATTATTATCCAGTGACTCCTGTGTTTCATCATCTCCCGAAGGTGCATAAGTCCCTAATTGAAGTCAAGGGCCGACCAATAGTGAGTGGTATCGGCTCCTTGTTCGAGCATGTGTCTGAGTGGGTTGATGATATTTTATGCCCTCTGGTACAGGCCTTACCAAGCTTTTTACAAGATACTAAACATGTATTAAGAATCATGAAAGATCTTCAATGGGAACCTGATAACAACTCATGGGTGACAGTTGACGTAACCTCACTATATTCCTCCATACCCCATGAGCTTGGTCTCTTGGCTCTTAAACATATTATGTTAAACTATTCAAATTTGGGTAAAGATTTTCAGGAGTATATTGTTGAGGTGACGAGATTCTTGCTATGTCACAATTATTTTGAGTTTGAGGGGACGTTTTATCTCCAGAGATGTGGGACAGCAATGGGGGCGAAGTTTGCCCCCTCCTATGCCAACCTGTATATGGGTTGGTGGGAGCTGTCCCACATCTATGGAGATGAGAACCCCTTCAGACCAAATATTGTTTACTACGGTCGTTTCATCGACGACCTGTTACTTATATGGAGGGGTGAGCCTGAGAACATTTCTAACTTTTTGTCCTACATCAACCATAATGACTTTAATCTTAGATTTACTTCTGAGACACAAATGTCTAGTATTAACTTTTTGGACATTACTTTAAAAGGCACCAAAGCTGGTACCATTGAAAGCAGTATTTACAGAAAGCCAATTTCAGGGAATTCAGTACTTCATGGCCATAGTTGTCACCCCAAGAATGTGTCATACTCCATAGCCAAGGGTCAGCTCATCAGGGCTAAAAGAAATTGTTCCACTAAGGAGACATTTGAGGAACATCAAAAGGATCTCTTAGACCGTTTGACTAAACGGGGCTACCCAAAACATGTACTGAACAGAGCTGTCAGAGAGGTAAAATCAGTTGAACGCACATCCCTGTTACAGGATAGAAAGGGAAGCAAATGCATCCAACATAATAACAGACAATTAACATTTGTAACTGACTTTAGCTCTGACTACCAGTCTATTTGTAACATAGTGAAGAAACACTTTAAGCTACTTGTAGCAGACGGACCATATTGTTATCGCTGACACCTTTACCTCAACGGTTACACATAAGACATATGACATAAATTACTGCTTAAACTGTACTTCACATCATGTGATATATTTGATAACTTGTGTCCTTTGTAACGTCCAATATGTGGGTCTCACCACAAGAGACATCAGGTCCCGAATTAGGGAACATCTGTCCACTATTAATGTGGGCAAATCTACCTCACCCATAGTACAACATTTTGTACATACACACCAGAAAGATGTATCATCTTTTAGGTGGTTGGCCATAGATTACATTCCTTATCCAAAGAGGGGTGGAGACAGGCAGAGGTTATTGGAAAAGCGAGAAATGCTTTGGATCTTAAGCTCTCTACTAAAATTCCATTAGGGTTAAATGCAGAGTTCGACCTAATAAACTTCTGGGAATAATTGTTTGGGCACTTTTTTCTTTATTCCTCCTGACTCAGGTATCTTGTAAGATTCTTTTTAGATGCCTCATAATGAGTATAGTTCCCGCATATAGGGGCTCTTTGCCATGGCTTCTTCTTCCCTGTCCTTCCCATTACCCTTTCCCCCCCTTTTTCCTTTCTCTCTTCCCCCCCTTTCCCCCTGCCCCCTCTTCACCCCCCAATTCCCGCTCCCTCTCCCCCCCTTCGCCATTTCCCTTCTATCCTTCCCCATCCCTCCCCCCCCTCCCTCCCCCCCTTTTGCCATTCCCTTCCTTCCTTCTCCATTCCTTCCCCTCTTCCCATCCCCTCCCTTTCCCCCCCTCCCCCTTCTCCACCTAACCCATATGCTCTCTGACTAATTTAGAATTTAAATAAATATCTCAATCATTAAACACATTTTCCTAAGTCTGTCTTTCCTCCTTTGGTATTGACAATCATCCAGTGGTATTAGTATTTTGACATTGATTTTGTCTCTCTGTATAACTCAATATAATGTACATTCTCTCTATATGCGCATATATATATTATCCATCATCATCATTTATTATTTATTATACATTGGTTTTGACTTTTGTACATCTATGTATTTAAGGTATTGTTGTATACATTGTTATTGCATTATCATGACAAGTGCACATATAAGTAGGTACTATAGATTTTTTGTTTAATTCATCAGTCATGCAATTTACTGTGTAACCTCATAATAATAACAACATTTGCTATTTTGATGTTCTGGTCACTAAGGGGTTAATTGCTTTAGGTTTGTATAAACCGGGCACTATACAAAACGTCATCATAATAGGTGTGTTTTTGTTTTACCAATGGGTGTTTAGTACACCCTTTTTAAATGCACATGTGTGTATGGTTTTTAATCAGTAGTGATTACGACGTGTAGCCAAAACACGTATACTGGATTTATTTGTGTGCCTTATCCTCCTGGATTTTTAACTTTAACAATAAAGGTTTAAAGTTTTAACTTGGGGATTTGCTTTCATCCTTTCTGGTTCATTTGGATTTTTTTGCCTATCTGAAAGCAAACCCCCTCCTTCCAAGTGATCCCCTTTTTGGGGTTTTATGGGACTATCTCAAGTACCTGTATTACATTGGATCAAGGTATTTTGGTTCCGGCATCCCTTCCGATCTGGGTCCTGTGGCTGTGGGAGATGCTTCCGGTTGTGTACCCGCTGTGAGCGGAAGTACCGGATCTAGCGCACGGATACCGCGACTCCACCAGGACGAGCGATACAGAGGAGGGACATCTATGGACGCCTTACCAGGTATTACCGGAGTCCATCCGGTTCAACAGGAGCCCTGCCGACAACTAGAGCTGGCAAAACTCGAGCTGCAGAGTGAATACATAAGCGAGCTATGGGAGCCACCATTTGTCAGGTATTTCTCTTACTTTTCTGCATCCACTGTTACGGATCCTTTTGACTGACTGCCACATGGATTTATTGGCTCATACCTATACAATAGGACTCTCTTTTGCATATTCAGCAGAATTGCATATTGCTGGGGCAAACACACGACCTATTGCAGGGGCCGTTTTCGCAAGTGACTTTGATATTTTATTGGTGCCATTCTGCTTGTATTTATTACAAATTACAATTTACAGTGTGTGTTTGCAAGTCATCATTTTTACATTGGAGCTTATCCAGTTTGTTCAGTCGACTCCATGGAGTTGTCCCTGACACAGCATTTGATAGGTGCATCCAACACGTCATTTAGCCCATACCTGATCCCACATCCTTTCTGGCTTTTGCATTTTCTATAATGTCTCGCATGTGAGGTGCTCTCTACATTGGTAGGGAGTCGCATGTGACCATATTGCCATACTGTCCAATGTAGCCTAGCATTAACTTGTAACTTTTTATCTAGGCTGTACTTGGACAGGAGGCTGCCTGGGAATACCAGGTGATATTGACTGGGTTTGATCCTAACTGCTGGCACTGTATATCCCTTATTGTGATTTCTAATTCAATTTTATATTTTATATATATTTTTATTGAGTATTGTCTCTAACATTAAATTTTGTGCTCATTTTAAATATAGGTATAGCATATTTTTTGCAATTTCTCTGATCCCTTGCTCAAGAGATTTTTTATTGCTATGCCCCATTGCTGGTGCAGTTTCTTTTGTCTCGACTCTTTGTCCGATCTTCCTTTCGGTGGAGACTACAATAGAGGAGATCCTGTAAAGGATCAGGATCTTAATGCTGGCGTATTCTTTATCTGTTTTGCCAGAATACAAGTAGTTCACTTGGGGGCAAAGGTTTCTAGCTTTGCCTTCCTATCTCTTGGAACTATATGGTTGTAAAATGAGTCTGCTATGTGACTTCCAAGTATAGGCTTCTGTATCTTTACTTTAAGGGCAGAACTTTATTTGGACTTGGTCTGGGTGTTTTTATTTTCTTGGTCTCTGGTGAAAGGGAGCTTTCCTGCTTCGGGATAGTAGACTAGTCTTTGGGGTTTTCCAAACTTCTAAAGCCTGAGCAATCCAAGACCTCATGGATGTTTATCCTGACTGAGATAGTTCTTCTGTAGCTTGGTGGTTAGCCTCCCTACTTTTCGTGCAAGAGGTTATGGGATTGAATCCTCCTGGAAGGTTGTTTAAAAAAAAATAAAAGAATACCACAAAGCAGAGTTTCCTGGGAGGAAGCTAAGCTAGCTAAGCTTATGATATGGATAAAGGAAGTCTGTCTAACAACAGACTTAAAGTATAAAGTGAGTCATTGTGAAGCTCATTTGTAATCCAGGAGGCCTTCCACTGAGGTCTAATAAGCATGAAGGGTCTGAACCATATCTACTCATGAATCTGGCTTGGATTTGCGATGTTCCTGGAGCCTTGAGCAGTGGAAGCCTAGCTTTTTTAGGAGTGAGTGTCTCAGTTCAACTGGCAGAACTGGGTCAAGAATCTATTTTAAAATTTGTGGTTCCCTAGAAAGAAGGTACTTTTTTTGTTCCTTTTCAGACCTTATAGGTCTCACATATCTTTGCACTTCTATAGGGAGACTGTCCGTTCTTTCTTCCTTTAGTTCTGGTGGGTCAGTTCATGACTGCCTTGACTTGAAAGATGCATATCCTTATGTTCCTATTTCAGGGAACATTTCCTTTTCTGCAGCTTGTCGTTTTGGACAATTTTTTCCAATTGGTAGCCCTTCCTTAGGACTAGACTGTCCCTCGAAGCTTTATGAATGTTCGAGGGGGCTCTTCTGACAGTGTCCACTTTTCAAGGAATTGTGGTGGTTCCGTACCTGGACTATATTTTGGTTCAGGTACCATCTTTTCATTTAGCAAAAGCCTATAGAGATTCTCGGTTGTCGATTCTCCGTTTTATGGGTGGAGAATAACTCTGGACAAGTGTTTCTTGATGCCATATTCCAGAGGATGTCTGTTGGGGACAATCTGAATTCTACCTTTTTAAGATTTCCTTGACAACGGTCAAAACCTCCAGATTTTTTGCAGCATGTTTTTTTCTCTCCCATTTCTGTCCATCCATCAATGAAAGGGGTACAGATGTAAATGGTATCTTGGAAACTCCTTCCTCGGATGTTAACGTATGGGAGCAGGCTTTGGAGGCCTTGCTAGCACAACAGGTGGCGTGTCAGTCTCATGGTCTGATTTTTTAGTTCTCCTGCTTAGCCTTTGAGAACTGGTATATATATCGTTTTGTACGTGGTTCTTGCCTGTAAGGAAGGACCTTATGCTTCTGGGATTTATTCTTCATCCAAGAATAGCTTCTCTGGAGCTGACTGCTTGGAGATTGAACATCTAGTCTTAGCTAGGCGTGGTTTTTCTTAGAAGATCCTTGATTACAGGTTTCAGGCTCGTAAACCTGTTTCTCGCAAGATTGAGCTTAAGGTATGGCATAAATACCTTTATTGGTGTGAATTGAAAGGTTTTCTTTTGGAGTAGAATGAAGGATACCCAAATTTGTTTTTTTCTTCAAGGTTACCAGGAGAAAGGTTTATCAGTCACCTCTCCAAAAGGTCAGATTTATGCACTGTCTTTTCTTTTGCGTTAATGTCTGGCAGATCTGCCAGATGTTCAATCTTTTGTGCAGGCCTTGGTCAGAGTCAGGCCTGTGTTTCAATCTGTTGCTTCTTGTTCTTGAAGTTCTGCTACTGGCTCTGTTTGAGCCTATGCATTTAGTAGCTATTAAATTGTTTTGTGGAGTAAATTCATGGAGGGGTTTTGTTTCTCCTTATTATTTCCTCTGCTCGCAGAGTATCTGAAGTTTTGACTTTGCAGTGTGATTCCTCTTTCCTTATTTTTCATGCGGATAAGGCGGTCCTTCAAACTAAGCTGGGTTTTTCTTCCTAAAGTAGTGTTGGATCACAATATTAATCAAGAAATTGTTGTTCCTTCTTTTTTGTCCCAATCCTTCTTCCCAGAAGGAATGTCTTTTGCATAACCTGGATGTTGTGCATGCTCTAAAATGATTTTCGTCTATCTTCGGCCCTGTTTGTTGTTTTTTCTGGGAAGCGTAAGGGTGAGAAAGCCACTCCTACTTCTCCTTCTCTCTGGTTGAGAAATGTTATCCGTTTAGCTTATGAGACAGTTGGACAGCAGCCTCCTGAGAGAATTACGGCTCATTCCACTAGGGCTGTCTCCTCATCTTGGTCTTTCAAAAATGAAGTTTCTGTGGAACAGATTTGCAAGGGGGAAACATGGTCCTCTTTGCACACTTTCTCCAAATTCTCCAAATTTGATTATTTTGCCTCGGCTGAAGCCTCTTTTGCGAGAAATGATCTTCAAGCGGTGGTGCCTTCTGTTAAAGTCCTCCTGCCTTGTTCTCTCTACCTTGTTCTCTAGCTTGAGTATTGGTTCCCACTAGTAATTGGAATGACATTCTCCATGCCATAGGAAAGAAAACAAAATTTATGCTTACCTAATAAATTTCTTTCTTTCCGGGCATGGAGAGTCCACGACCCCGGCCTCTTTTTAAATTATATTCAGCAGTTTTTTTGAGTAAACCTCAGGCACCTCTATACCCTTGTGTTTCCTCTTTTTCCATTTTCCTTTGGCTGAATGGGATTATGGGTAAGGGAAGTTACACTTAACAGCTTTGCTGGGGTGCTCTTTGCCTGCTCCAGGCTGGCCAGGAGTTGAATTCCCACTAGTAATTGGAATAATGTTGTGGACGCTCCATACCCGGAAAGAAAGAAATTTATCAGGCAAGCATAATTTTTTTTTGGCTACAATGTCCCTTTAAATTATGAGGTTAGCTTAGCAAAATTGTTTACTCTAGAAAAAAAGGTGCTTGAGAAGTGATATGATTACTTTATACAAATATATTGAATGTACATTTACATTTAAGTTGACAGAAGTGCTGTTTATAAAACAATTGTTTGTGACAAAAGATCATGGGCGCGATCCGATATACGGCGCAGGTTTCGGCACAAGCGTGGAAACCTGCGCCGCCCTGTAGTTTGACCTTGCACATCGGGCTATCACATATACTTACGGCACTTTATACGACTTACGGCACTTTAGAAACTGCCGGCGCCTAAAAAAACTTACTAAATATGAAATCTCCCGTAACTGTCTAACACACCTCCCAAAAATAGCCCAACACATATACCCCTCTATCCGCAATCCCCCCTCTAACTCCAAATAATAAATATATTAACCCCTAAACCGCCGCTCCTGAACCCCGCTGCCAGCTACATTAAATGTATTACCCCTAATCTGATCCCCCTACACCGCCGCCAGCTACATTAAATATATTACCCCATAATCTGACCCCCCCTACACCGCCACTACCTATATTACATTTATTAACCCCTAATATGATCCCCCTACACCGCCGCCACCTATATTAAATTTATTAACCCCTAATATGATCCCCCTACACAGCCACCACCTATATTAAATTTATTAACCCCTAATATGATCCCCCTACACCGCCGCTACCTATATTAAATTTATTAACCCCTAATATGATCCCCCTACACCGCTGCCACCTATATTAAATATATTAACCCCTAAACCTAAGTCTAACCCTAACACCCCCTAACTTAATTATTTTTTAAATAAATCTAAATAATATTTATATTATTAACTAAATTATTCCTATTTAAAACTAAATACTTACCTATAAAATAAACCCTAAGATAGCTACAATATAATTAATAATTACATTGTAGCTATTTTAGGGTTTATATTTATTTTACAGGTAAATTTGTATTTATTTTAACTAGGTACAATAGCTATTAAATAGTTAATAACTATTTAATAGCTACCTAGTTAAAATAATTACAAAATTACCTGTAAAATAAATCCTAACCTAAGTTACCATTACACCTAACACTACAATATCAATAAATTAATTAAATAAACTACAATTATCTAAACTAAAATACAATTAAATACACTAAACTATATTACAAAAACAAACAAACATTACCCCCCTTAAAAAAACCTAAGTCTAACGCCCAAGTGCTCCTTACCTGTCCTGAAGACCAGCGGAGAAGGTCCTGTTCCAGGCGGTGAAGTCTTCCAAGCAGCAACCTTCTTCTTCCAGGAACCAGCCGGCGTGGAGCGGAGGAGTTGAAGACCGATGACCGCGGAGCTGAAGACCTTCCACTCTGGAACTAAAGACCAGCGATGCTGGAACTGAAGAACGGCGACGCTGGAACTGAAGACCGTGGAGCCATGGAGCGTGGAGGATCCTCTTCATACGATCTCCGCCGTACACTGAATAGGAATTCAAGGTACACGATTAAAAATGGGTCCCTTGAATTTCTATTGGCTGATTTGAGCCTTCAAAGTCAAATTTAGCCAATCGGATGAGAGCTACTGTAATTCTATTGGCTGATTTGAATAGCCAATAGAATAAGAGCTACTGACATTCTATTGACTATTCAGGTAAAAGAGCTGATTACTTTGGGGCAATGCCCCGCAAAAGGCCCTTTTAAGGGCTGGTAATAGAGCTGATTACTTTTGTAATTTAGTTTAGGGTAGGGAAATTTTATTATTTTGGGGGGCTTTTTTATTTTATTAGGGGGCTTAGATTAGGTGTAATTAGCTTAAAATTCTTGTAATCTTTTTTATTTTTGTAATTTAGTGTTTGTTTTTTGTAATATAGTTTAGTGTATTTAATTGCATTTTAGTCCTTACGCTGTTTATTGGATACCAAACTGCGCAGCTTTTCTATGTCTATGTCTATGCCAAAAAACTGCGGCCAAAGGGTGAAATATACGAGCTTAACTTCTAGGTTACGCCGTATATAGGATACCAAACCAGCGCAATATTTGGCGTTGCCGGCTTTTGCGAGCGACGCTGCATATCGGGCCCCATATATATAGTTAGAGAAAAGGAGATATAATCTCCAGCAATGTAAATGTTTTCTCACTGTAATGGAAATCAAATTGTAGAACTCCTTGCCTAAGGTGTATGTTAGTGAATGTCAATACCTTAGATACATTTTAAAAATGACACATTTCTAGATCAAAACAGAATTCAGCAATATGATTGCTTACGTTAAATGGGTTGACTTCTAATTGTATTAAAAGTTAAATTTGCTAGGTTTTTTTTTTTTTTTGGTTTAACAAATTTTTATTGGTAGAAACAAAGAGAAATATACAGCAACCAGGGAGACGCAGCTCCAACCTGACAATATAGAGTTTATAAGAATGACAATTGGGGGTCTGCGTCTACTAAATGGAAACAAAATTTCAATTCTTACAACGTACTGTGAGCAGATACGACCTGTCTAGCCTTGATTCATGGCTGACAAGTCTGAGTTCAGGGGGGGGGGTCTAAAGGGCTGATCGTACAACAGATTTTATGAGGGGGAAAGGAGAAGGTGGGGGAGACAAGGTGTGGTAGAAGGGGAGGGAGAAGTGGAATGAAGGAGAGTTTAAGGAGGGGATCGAGGGCCATCCAGTAAGGAGAGTATTTGTGGTAGATAGGCTACTGTCATAAGTGGAGCATGGGTATGGAGCTATGAGTCTTGAGCAGTTGCGTTAGGCCTCCAGTCTGTATTTTGAGACTCCTTCCAGTCAGCCCAAACCATTTCAAACAGGTCAGATTTATTTAATCTATAGAAGATATCCTTCTCCATTGTATAAATGTATGCCATATTATTACAGATCATCGCCCAAATTGGGTCTCGTTCCTTCTTCCAGGAGCATGCAACAGAATACTTTACAGTCGTGAATAAGTAGATACAGATATACGCATGGTTTTTAGGTAATGAATGTAGATTCAAATGAAGGAGTGCTGAGTCAACCAGCCTGGGAAGGCCGATGCCCATATCCTGTAGAACCGAAAAGCATTTTAACCATAGTGGCTGGATCACGGGACACTCCCACCATATATGTAGTGCGGGGGACACTTCCGGGAATATTGTCGCCAATCTAGTGGTACGTAGTACCAATGAGTGAGGAGTTTAAAATAAGTTTCGTATAACGTAGTGCAATGTATAGCTTTCTGGGTCAGGGAGAAAGCTCGTTCCCACTCCTCCAGGGAAGTGTGCCTACCCGTCAGTGTCTCCCATCGGGAAAGATGGGAAGGAGTCTCCGGGTCTTGGGGTCCCCCTAGTAGCATATAATGGACTGAGAGTGGCCTGCACAGCCTATCTCCTCTTGCCCAAATGGACTCCCATAAAGTCAATGGCCTATCTAGGGTAGGCTTAAAACCCCAACTGCTTAGAAAGCTCTTAATCTTCTGATATTTAAAAGATAGGTACATTGGGACTTGGGTCTCGGCACCGATTTGTGATAATTGTTTAAAAGAGTCAGGAGAGGACTTGGACCAGAGGTCCGCTATATTGTTGATTCCTATTTGGATCCACTTGTTAGGCTGAGAGTCTTGGAGGCCCGATAAGCGTCCTGCTATTGAAGCGACGGGGGAGGGATGCTGGGACACATGGGGGTGATGCCGTATTCTGTCCCAAAAGCTGAGGCATTCACAAACCACTGGGTTTGTCAAGGCGAGCTCCCTACGGCAATGTTGCAGGGTCCAGATTAAGTCCCTTAAGGCAATATGGTAGGGTAATGAAGCCTGTTCTATGGATTTCCATTTGGCATCCGATGACTTTACCCCCCATTGAGACACGTGGGTAAGCATGGCACCCTCATAATACCGTATCACCGATAGAGAAGCTATGCCTCCTAAAGATTTGGGAAGTTGAAGTACTCTGTGTGCTACTCTAGGGGGTTTATCTAACCAAATAAATTTGGCAAACCCACTTTGGAATTGAAGGAGCAAATGCCTCTGTATTTTAATAGGCAGGCAGCGGAAAAGGTATGTCAGTTTAGGAAGGAAGGACATTTTCAACGCCGTGATCCTACCCAACCAGGAAACATGCTGGAGATTCCAGTCCTTCCGCAAAGAGCGAAGGGAAATTAAAAGTGGGAGATAATTGTCTTTTATTATTTGAGTAAAGCTACTAGAGATCCTGACACCCAAGTGTAGAACAGAGTGTTCAGTGCAGTCAAATTTATAAGACTCGGTAAAAGAAACCAATTGTGCCTTCGTAAACCCCTGCGTATACACTTGTGTTTTTGATAAATGTAACTTATAGTAAGAATGGGCCCCGAAGGCGGCGAGTATATTAAGAAGCCTAGGTATCGCTTGATCAGGGTGTGATAGAAACAAGGTTACATCGTCAGCGAAGAGTGCAATTTTGTGCACAGTGCCCGACAAGGTGACTCCTTTTATTTGGGGATCAGTCCTGATCTGCTCAGCCAGGGGTTCTATTGAGAAGGCGAACAAGAGTGGCGAAAGGGGGCACCCCTGTCTAGTGCCATTCGTGATGGGGAAGGGAGAGGAGCGAAAACCTAAACCGCACACAGAGGCAGTAGGAGTGGAATATAGGGCTTGAACGGCCGTTATGAAATCGGGGAGGAAATTATATTTCCTAAGGACTGCCCATAGATAATGCCATCTAACCTGGTCGAACGCCTTCTTGGCGTCAAGAGAAATGACCGCCAGTGGTCTACGAAGGCATGAGGCAGAGGTGAGTATGTTGAGGAGGCGTCTCGTGTTGTCTGGACCCTCTCAGAGGGGGACAAATCCCACCTGGTCCGAATCGATAAGAGAGGGAAGTAAATTAGCAAGACGATTAGCGAGTATCTTTGAGTAAAACTTGATGTCCATGTTTATCAAAGAGATGGGTCTGGAACTCGCACACAGCGATGGGTCTTTGTCCGGTTTAAGGATAGTGACAATACTGGCTTCTAAAAATTCACTCTTAAAGTGGCCCTCCTCTTTAGCCAGATTATAAAATTTTAGGAGTAACGGGGCAAGTTCTTGAGCATAAGCCTTGTAGAAATGCGCCGGGTAGCCGCCAGGGCCCGGGGACTTAAAGGACTTTGCGTTCCTAATAACTCTCAAGACCTCTTGGAGAGAGAAGGGAGAGCTCAAAGCATCTCTTTGTTCAGATGCGAGCATGGGGAGCGACAATGTCTTGAAGTAAGTATCCAGAACCTCCTGTGAGGAAGATCTAGAAGGTTCGGCAGTAGCTATGTTATAAAGCTTGGTATAGTAGTCGGCAAACGCCTCACCTATCTGGGACGGGATCTGGAGAAGAGAACCTGACGATCTTATGGAATGAATTCGGGAAACCCAGAGTCTGTTCCTAATCTTGTTTGCTAACAAGGTATCAGCTTTATTGCTTTTGTAGTAAAATAAGTGCTTAAGCTTGGTGAGGTTAATTTGGGTTCTACGCAGTTCCAACCTAGAAATGTGATCTTTAATCTCGATAATTTGGGATGTGGCTTCTGCAGTGACTATACTTCTGTTGAATGCCTCCAATTGTCGCAATTTAATGTGGGCTTGGGAGAGGGTGAGACCTGCCTGTTTTCTAAGGTGCGCTTGTTTAGTGATAAGGAGGCCTCTAATTGTAGCTTTAGCCGCGCCCCATAGCGTGTCGTCCCTGACTGTGAGATTGTCATTAGTTTGGATAAATTGGGTAATATCTTTGCGTAGTTCCTCTCTGAAGGGTATAGCCTCCAAAATCTGGTGGGGCAATCTCCATTTTGGTCTAATGTGGGTAGTGTTTGAGGTAATTATGTCGGCCTGAACCTGGTCGTGATCAGACCAGGCACAAAGGGAGATTTTGGTTCTCTGGACTAAGTCTAGGGTGTCAGCTGTGGAAAAGATATAGTCAAGTCTTGAGTATACCTTATGGGGGTGCGAGAAGTGAGTGTAGTCGTGGTCCTGAGGGTGTAGGGCTCTCCATATATCATAGAGACCCAAGGCCAACATCGTTTGTCTAAAGCTGTGTGATAGTTGTCTAGCTGGGGCGGGCGTTAAGTCAAGTGATTTAGATCTTCTGTCTAGTAAATGGTCCCATACCATGTTGAAGTCTCCCGCTATGAGGACTCTCCCCTGTTGGACTTGGGAAAGAGCGTGGAGAATATGTTTTAGGTACCGTGGTTGTTTGGTATTCGGGAGATACACGGATACCAGGGTATAGATGACGTGGTTTATTTTGCAGATAAGGATAATAAATCTGGCCTGAGGGTCTCTAATGACTTGAATGCTTTCGAAGGCCAGACACTTATGTAATAGTATCGCTACTCCCCTGGCTTTTTTGGTGTATGAAGTGGTTTCGATATGTGTATATGACTTAGAGGTGAGCCTAATAGGTTCCCTATCTAACCATTGGGTCTCCTGGAGGAATACCACATCTGGGTTGTGGTGTTTCAGTGTCCTAAGTAGTAGACTACGTTTATGGGGAGAGTTAAGGCCTCTAACATTGTGTGTCATAAGCCTAATGGTGGACATAACTAATAGGAGAGGTGCGATGATGGGTCTCTTGAAGTAGATTTGGACTGTGTTATGGTTCAAGGGAGGGACAAAGTAAGAGGAAGGTTGAAAGGGGGTGGGGAAGGGGTGGGAGTGGGAAGTAGAGCACTAAGAAAAGCGCTCAAGTATGTGGTGGAAATAGTCCACCTCAAGGAGTCCTAGAGTGGACTTCTATGTGGGGGCAGATCAGAAGAGAAAGTTAATAGTTAATCTAAGGTACACAAAGTAAGGGGCATCATTAATAACAGCCCCGCTCTGCTATAATTAGTTGCTGAAATATTAATTAACAGTGAGTTTGTACTGAGTAATTTGCTATACGGTAATAATGCAATAATCAACAGAATAAATTAGTACAAAACACATTCAAAAGGTGCTGCAAACACAAAAGCACAAGTCAAACAAACAGAGAGCCACTAGGTGGCTATAAACAAAAGTAACATACACCTTGCAGCATGACTGTAGTGGACAAGACCCAGAAGTTAAGAAACAGTTGTGGACTGAGGTAATTTTGCCCTTTTGGCTCTTTAATCATTGACAGTCCACTCTGGGGCTGAGGCCCGCAGCTTAGGGTGGGGAGGGTCCCTTTGGGGAGGCGGTTCCGGCCTAAGGCCCCAATTAGTGAGAAGTGTTAGGCCTTGGTTTAGGGTTGTGGCCACAAAATTTTGATTGTCTTTGGTAATGATAAGGCGAGTTGGAAATCCCCATCTATATTTAATATTGTTCTTCCTCAGAGTAAGGGTGACAGACTGGTAATGGCGCCTCTGTTTTAAAGTGTGAGCCGAGAGGTCAGGGAGGAGCTGGATGTCTTGAAATCTCTCACTCAGAGTAGGTTTCTTGAAGGCCGCCTGCATCAGCCTATCCTTATACAAGAAACTATGGAAGCACACTATCACATCTCGTGGTTTATCCTGAGCCACATTTCTAGAGCGCTAAGCCCTGTGTGCCCGTTACATAGTGGCTTTCATACCCTCTGGGCTACCAATTAAAGAGTGATATAGTTTTCTCAAGAAGTCTTGAAGGTCAGATGGCGCTACCGATTCCGGTATGCCACGGAATCTGATGTTGTTGCACCTAGATCTGTCTTCAACCTCCGCTACCTTAAGTTCCAGTTGAGAGATTTTGTCAGCCAAGCTTTCTGAATAGGCTAATAGGTTGGATTTATCCACCACTACGTCGTCTTGTTTCCTTTCTAGGGCATCTACCCTTTCTCCTATCTCCGAGATCTCTTTTTTAAGCTCTGCTGAGCTGCGTTAAATTTCCTGCGTGATGAATTTAGTTTGTGTGGCCAGTAACTTCTTTAAGGACTTCTCGGTAATATAGTGTTGTGATGCAGATGCGGATTGGACACTAGACTGGGACTCTTTATCCTGCAAGTCCGGATCACTCAACTCTCCTTGAGGTTCCATGTCTGGGCCCTTAGGTTGCTGTGTGAAGTGGTCATAGACTGTCTTTCTAGGTTTTGCTGCTGACTTAAGGGGTTTTCTACCCAAGTGCGGCTTATTGTTGCAAAGGTATAGAGGCGAGGCACTCTGAACCTAGAAACTCAAGTGTGTTTGCAAGGGGTTATACTTATTCTGCTGATAAAAAATGGGGTTAATGGGTCATAGCATATACAAAGGTTAAAACATTAATCTAAAGAATGACAGGCCGAGTGGGAGCGGGGAGGTGAGGGAGTGGCAATCAATGGTAAGAAGGTCAGATAGACAAATCAATAATGTGGTAAAAACTAGATACATGTCGGACCAATATAGTAGCTGGTCTGGGGCACAGAACCTGTTGCAACATCTTTATAGAGAGAATGTTATGACTAGGTAATCGGTCAGTATGAGTTCTGCAGTATCCTACTTCCTAGGCGTGATCTTAAGTTTAATTATTCACGTGGGTGTGCTTTAAGAGATGACCTATAGGTCAAGTTAGAACCAGTATCTTGTACCAGGAATGTGCAGGACTAGAATAAAGTGTGCGCCTCAGAGTCTAATTGCGGGTAGTAAATACCAGTATGGGGCAATTTAAAGTTAAACTATGCGTTGGCGGTGGAACCTTCCAGTGTATAATGTAAAAATGTAATATGAGGATTGTGTGTCAGAGTTAGACTAAAACTGTAATAGAGTGAAACTAATTTATCAGTGTTATGGAATGATGTGCTAGCCTTATGTGGGGTGTGTACTATGAGAGGAAACCTGTATTAGGGAGAGAAAATAAGAGGAAAAAAGAGAAAAAAAAAGGCAGATTAAATCAATAACAATACACCCTGTACAGGAGGTACAGGGACACCTGGGCTGACGCAGCAGCCGTGACACTAAATTAGCATTCAGTTCCAATAATGTCCATTAAGCTGGCATACTGTACAGTGGAGATAAGCGACCCCAGATGTCATATGTTGGGACTGTGGTAGCTTGATAGCTTTGCTTTGTGGTCAGACAACAGTAAGGTAGTGGCTGAAGTAGCTGCGTGATATATAAGTAATAATGCGATTGTGTGGCTATATAGCAGATTTAAACATTTAAAGAGACCTCTGAGAGTAGGTCCGCCACAGTGTGAACATGCAGTGGGACAAACTGCAAGCAGAACAAGAGTTACATAGTCAATAAACAGTGTGGGTCACTTAGCACATAACTGACATTGCCTGAGTTGCAAGATGGTATAGAGGGGGTGCTTGCAGCTTGCTGTATTGGTTGACCCTTATGTATTGCTCTATGTGAGGCTTGCAAGCAAAGGCAGTTATCGAGTAAGCAACTCAATTAGGGTATGGAGTGACTTAAGTCTCTTGGGTGCAATCCTGTGTCACAGTTTAAAATGGTATGTGGCCTGGAGGCCAAACCTTTATCCTTTACTCGTGGGATACCAATAAGGGGGGTTTAGCAATGACCCAGAATCCCGTGTGGGAGTGTAGTGAGCAGTAAGGGACTTACCCGGACTATCTTGGCGAGGACAAATATGTAGGTATCCCTCTCACCTTACTGGAAAATCTGTTCGTCTCCCGTGGGCTGAGCTGTACCCTGGACCATGTCGGTAAGCGTA
This sequence comes from Bombina bombina, assembly GCF_027579735.1. NCBI lineage: Eukaryota > Metazoa > Chordata > Amphibia > Anura > Bombinatoridae > Bombina > Bombina bombina. Next base: position 112,167,720 of record NC_069504.1, read on the forward strand.
TGTCTCGGAGGCCTCAGGGCCCGCTGGCGGCTCCCTCACAGTTCTGTCAAAATGGCAGCGGTTTGCGCCAAAAAGCCCCAGCAGGCCCGATGGAAGAAAGCCTCACCTTGACCCGGCAAAGCAATAGCCGATGGAAGTAAGTCTTCTTATGCCCTCCGCTTCTTCTCTACTATTTGCGCGGAAGGCGCAATGTGACTGTGGGTTCCGGGTATGAACGGACTGCTGCTCGGTGCTGGCAGGCGAAGCATATGGGCCTCTAGTTCCTCCAAACTGCTGGTGTGGCTTGAATCTTCAGCTCCGGAGCGGATCCCGGCCCTCCGGAGCTTGCTGCAAGGTGCCTCAGGTACTGCGATTAAGCCTCAACTCTTTTTTCAGCTGTGGCGGTCGCGTAGTTCTTTAGGCTGTTAGGGAGGAAGGTTCTCTGTGGCATGCGTAGTCTCCGGCCTGCTAAGGGGCGCCAGGCCGGGTGATGGTTTGTCAGCTTAGTAAGCCGGTGGTCCGTGGATACACTGGAACGGGTCTCTAACCCTCCGGGGTCGAGGTCTATTCAGAGGCAGGCTTTGATCTAGGGCTGTTAGGTATAGCAGTTAGACCTCTGGAGCGGAACCCCGACCCTCCGGAGGATATAGCCTCACACGGCCTTTCTTTGATCAGGGTGCTTTCGAGAGAGAGCTTTGTATGTGTCCTTAAGATCGCTGGAGTGTATCCCTGTTCTTCAGTGCCCTTTTTGTCAGAAAATATGTTTCCAAAGTTCTCCAAATTATTAAAAACCATTAAAAGTTATGCCCTTTGGAGAGGAGCTCTGAAAAGCACGTCTTCTCTCTTCTGCGGTTAACTCCGCCCCCCAAATTTGCTACTTTTTTTATTGTAAATCAGGTAGGATTTGCATAGGTAGAACTTGATTGCCTTTTGTCAACCTTATCTGTCACGTTACTAGGTAACTAAATTTCTGTGTCACATGAACTAGTTTATTCTTTAATTATTTATTTATTTATAAAATATTTTACCAGGAAAGATACATTGAGATTTCTCTTGTTTTCAAGTATGTCCTGGGTACAAAAAACATTGCATTGATACAATGGGTACAATAAAATACAAAAAACAATAATAATACACAATATATGCACAAAAATTTAACATAGAACAGGTAGGAAATATATAATCAACAATGACAGGTGAATTCTGTTTTGAGATATGTAGAGAGGGATCTCTTAAAGGATATTAGGCATGGGGAAGGTTTGAAAGTGTGCGGGAGGTCGTTCCATAATTGTGGTGCTCTGTAGGAAAAGGAGGATCGAGCTGCTTTCTTTTTGTATTGAGGCAAGCTAAATAATGTGCTGGTACTGGATCGGAGGTTATAGGAGGTGGGAATAACCGGTGAGGGCATTCTGCTCAGGTAGGGTGGGAGCTTCCCAGAAAAGCTTTTAAACACAAAGCAGGAAAGATGGAGGGTGCGTCTGGATTTGAGCGACAGCCAGTTTAGTTCTTTTAGCATGTCACAATGGTGTGTCCTGTAGTTACATTGTAGCACAAAGCGGCAGAACGAGTTATACAACGTATTAAGTTTATTAAGGTGAGTTTGCGGTGCAGGTGCATATACTACATCCCCATAATCCACGATTGGCATCAGCATTTGCTGTACAATCTTTTCTTTTACTGTAGGGCTGAGGCAGGATTTGTTTCTGTACAGGGCACCTATTTTTGGATAAAGTTTAGATGCAAGTTTTTCTATATGGAGGCCAAAAGATAGATTAATAAAGCGAGCACTTATTTTACATTTTCAAACAAATGCAAAGAATGCAGAAAGATAAGTGTGTTTTTGCATTTATCCATCTCTGAATGCTCATGGATATAATTAAGAGAATAATCATTAAAGATAAATAACTCTATAAATTATCTACAAGTTACTTAGTTTTCTGTTACGTTATTTTCTTTATCATTTTCCTTTCCCCCTTTTTTGTTGTATATCAGTAACATTTTATCATATCAGTTCAAATTCATTCATTTCTTTTACATAATGCAAGATTTATATGTTAGATCTTTAAATTAATATGACTGACATTTTGTATTTGTACTTAAAGAGACATACAACACAAAACATTTATTTCATAATTCAGATAGAGCATTCAAATTTAAACAACTTTTCAGTGTACTTCTTTTATCTAATTTGCTTTGTACACATGGTATCCTTTGTTATAAAGCATACCTAACGAGGCTTATGAGCTGGGAGCTAGATGCTGATTGGTTGCTGCTTATATAAGTCTTGGCATTGGCTTTCTGGTGTGTGTGTGTTCAGCTAGCTCCCAATAATGCATTGCTTTCCTTCAAGAAAGGTTACCAAGAGAATGAAGCAAAATTGATAATAGAAGTCAATTAGATAGTTGTTTACAATTGAATGCTCTATCTGAATCATAAAAGAAACATATTGGGTTTCATATAATTTTAATGATTGTATGAGACATACTCTGTCATTTGTTTTGTTTATAATTTTTTGTTTAAAATCTAATAAAAGAAACAGTGATTAGCTTTCGCTAATACTTGTGTATTGCAAACATGTTTCCTTTCACAGCAGCTAAAATCAATTTGGTGTTGAGTTTTAACTTGTTTTAAACTGTATTATATAACTGAGTTGGTCAAAAGAATGGAGGAGTGTTGAGTGATCATTTAGATTCCAAATCAGATTCCAAACTATGGGAACTTTTAATCCTTTCTAAGAAAAACAAAAAAACAAAAACAAAAAACTAGATTATCCAGTACAGCAAAGGGTTACATCTCATTTCCAGGTGTGGCAAAGTTTTACATAATGGTGGCTGTAAATAGAAAAATAATCATGGAACAGGTTTCACATCTTGGGAGGTTTGCCACCATATGGTATCTAAACGAATTACATTAACTTTCGTGGAAAAGTATTTTGTTTTGTTATACAGCTGTTCATTGTCATCTAAGAATGTCTTACAGGGCTTGCACACACTTAAATGGGCATCACACTACTGTTTTTCCCTAAAACAGCGTATTTAATTTTTTTTGAAGAACAGTAAAAAATGGTATGCTTGTGTATGAGTGTCCGTGTCATCAAAAAACACGGCAGGAGTTGTCCTTCTCAGGCCGTAAAACCAAAAGTAATAATAATATGAATCACAGTCAGGTAAATTACGAGTTGTGCGTTCGTGTTTTAACGCTGAAAAAATTGTAATTTCAGCGTTAAAACAGCAACGCAGCCATTACAAGTCGTATCGGTATAGCTGTACCACAAGCCTATAAGCCTGTAACACAGCGTCAGTCCCGCACTCAAAAAAATGACGTTTTTTTATGGGACTTTAATACCGCTGCCATTACGAGTTTTGCGTTGAGGCTAAAAAGCTTGCGTTACAGCTATAACGACAAGATCTGTACCGCCATCTGAGAGCAGTAGTTATGAGTTTTATGCTACAAAACTGTTACATAAAACTCATAACTAAAGTGTTACAAAGTACACTAACACCCATAAACTACCTATTAATCCGTAAACCGATGCCCTCCCGCATTGCAAAACACTATTTTTTTACCCCTAATCTGCTGCTCCCGACATCGCCACCACTAATAAAATTTATTAACCCCTATTCCGCTGCTCCCCGACATCGCCGCCACTAAATAAAGTTATTAACCCCTAAACCTCTGGCTTCACACAACACTACCACTAAATAAACCTATTAATCCCTAAACCGCCAGCTCCCCACATTGCAACAACCTAAATTAAACTATTAACCCCTAAACCTAACCCTAACACCCCCTAACTTTAACATAATTAAAATAGAGCTAAATTAAAGTTAATTATTATCTAAATAATACCTATTTAAAACTAAATACATACCTGCAAAATAAAACTAATAGTTATATTGTAGCTAGCTTAGGTTTTATTTGTATTTCACAGGTAAGTTTGTATTTATTTTAACTAGGTAGACTAGTTAGTAAATAGTTATTAACTATTTACTAACTACCTAGTTAAAATAAATACAAACTTATCTGTGAAATAAAACCTAAGCTGCCTTACACTAAAACCTAGCATTACAAAAAATAAAAAACACTAAAATTACAAAAAATAAAAAAACCTATCATAACAAAGAATAACAAACAGCTAGATTACGAGTTTTGCATTATGAGTCAAATAGCATTGCTATGGCCCATAACGCTTCATTTTCCCTAACGCTGCTATTACAAGTCTTGTTGGTATAGGTGTACCGCACACCTTTTAGCCAGTCACGCAACGTCAGTACCGCACTTTTAAAAAAGTCCTTTTTCAATGGGACTCCCATAGGGCCGGTATTACGAGTTTGCCTGGGAGGCCAAAAAGTGATGGCGTCCCTTGTATTCCTATTGGTTGAAAGATTTCAGTCAGCCAATAGGATTCAAGATGCTAAAATCCTATTGGCTGTTCCAATCAGCCAATAGGATTTGAGCAGCTCTCATCCTATTGGCTGATAGGAACAGTCAATAGGATGAGAGCTCAATTCTATTGACTGATTGGAACAGCCAATAGGATGAGAGCTTTATTTTTGGCAATTTGTTTCTTATTTTTTGTAATTTAGTGTTTGTTTTTTATGTAATTTAGTTATTTTAATTTTTAGTAATTTTAATTTTTAATTTTTTGTAAGGTTTTAGTGTAAGGCAGCTTAGGTTTTATTTCACAGGTAAGTTTGTATTTATTTTAACTAGGTAGTTAGTAAATAGTTAATAACTATTTACTAACTAGTTTACCTAGTTAAAATAAATACAAATTTACCTGTGAAATAAAAATAAAACCTAAGATAGCTACAATGTAACTATTAGTTATATTGTAGCTAGCTTAGGTTTTATTTTACAGGTAAGTTTGCATTTAGTTTAAAATAGTTATTATTTAGTTAATAATTGTAACTTTAGTTTAGCTGCATTTAATTATGTTAAAGTTAGGGGGTATTAAGCTTAGAGTTACGCGTGAGGTAGTGGGTGATGGTAGTGCGCTTAGTGTGGAGTATTAAACACCTTAACTTAATAACAGATCCTTCAAACTGTTATAGTGAAAAGTTAGACAAGTGCAAGAGAGGAAGTAAGGGCACTGAAAAAGCTAAAAATACCACTTAAAAGCTGACAGATAATTGTATAATAACCAGGGACTTAGATAGAGTATATGTATACAGGGAGTGCAGAATTATTAGGCAAGTTGTATTTTTGAGGATTAATTTTATTATTGAACAACAACCATGTTCTCAATGAACCCAAAAAACTCATTAATATCAAAGCTGAATAGTTTTGGAAGTAGTTTTTAGTTTGTTTTTAGTTATAGCTATTTTAGGGGGATATCTGTGTGTGCAATTGACTATTACTGTGCATAATTATTAGGCAACTTAACAAAAAACAAATATATACCCATTTCAATTATTTATTTTTACCAGTGAAACCAATATAACATCTCAACATTCACAAATATACATTTCTGACATTCAAAAACAAAACAAAAACAAATCAGTGACCAATATAGCCACCTTTCTTTGCAAGGACACTCAAAAGCCTGCCATCCATGGATTCTGTCAGTGTTTTGATCTGTTCACCATCAACATTGCGTGCAGCAGCAACCACAGCCTCCCAGACACTGTTCAGAGAGGTGTACTATTTTCCTTCCTTGTAAATCTCACATTTGATGATGGACCACAGGTTCTCAATGGGGTTCAGATCAGGTGAACAAGGAGGCCATGTCATTAGATTTTCTTCTTTTATACCATTTCTTGCAATCCACGCTGTGGAGTACTTGGACGCATGTGATGGAGCATTGTCCTGCATGAAAATCATGTTTTTCTTGAAGGATGCAGACTTCTTCCTGTACCACTGCTTGAAGAAGGTGTCTTCCAGAAACTGGCAGTAGGACTGGGAGTTGAGCTTGACTCCATTCTCAACCCGAAAAGGCCCCACAAGCTCATCTTTGATGATACCAGCCCAAACCAGTACTCCACCTCCACCTTGCTGGCGTCTGAGTCGGACTGGAGCTCTCTGCCCTTTACCAATCCAGCCACGGGCCCATCCATCTGGCCCATCAAGACTCACTCTCAAAAATCAGTCTTGAGATATTTCTTGGCCCAGTCTTGACGTTTCAGCTTGTGTGTCTTGTTCAGTGGTGGTCGTCTTTCAGCCTTTCTTACCTTGGCCATGTCTCTGAGTATTGCACACCTTGTGCTTTTGGGCACTCCAGTGATGTTGCAGCTCTGAAATATGGCCAAACTGGTGGCAAGTGGCATCTTGGCAGCTGCACGCTTGACTTTTCTCAGTTCATGGGCAGTTATTTTGCGCCTTGGTTTTTCCACACGCTTCTTGTGACCCTGTTGACTATTTTGAATGAAACGCTTGATTGTTCGATGATCACGCTTCAGAAGCTTTGCAATTTTAAGAGTGCTGCATCCCTCTGCAAGATATCTCACTATTTTTGACTTTTCTGAGCCTGTCAAGTCCTTCTTTTGACCCATTTTGCCAAAGGAAAGGAAGTTGCCTAATAATTATGCACACCTGATATAGGGTGTTGATTGTCATTAGACCACAACCCTTCTCATTACAGAGATGCACATCACCTAATATGCTTAATTGGTAGTAGGCTTTCGAGCCTATACAGCTTGGAGTAAGACAACATGCATAAAGAGGATGATGTGGTCAAAATACTCATTTGCCTAATTATTCTGCACTCCCTGTATTTAATATACCTTAAAAAATGCAAACGGCAATGTCCTAAGGAATGAATACTAACTTAAATATAGTATTCATCGCTTTTTTGAATTCTGGTCTCTAATCTAATATATTTGATATTTTTATGTTGGATTGTTGTTTTATTATACAAATGAATTGGCAATTTTAGGGAGACGTCCCTTTTTAAATGTTTATGTTCTTGTCATTTTTTAAGGTATATTAAATATACATATACTCTATCTAAGTCCCTGGTTATTATACAATTATCTGTCAGCTTTTAAGTGGTATTTTTAGGCTTAGAGTTACGTTAGGGTTAGGTTTAGGGGTTAATGGATTTATTTAGTGGTAGTGATGTAGGAGGCCAGAGGTTTAGGGGTCAATAGCTTTAGTATAGTGGCGGCGACATCGGGAGCGGCAGAATAGGGGTTAATAGTTTTATGTAGGTGGTGGCGATGTTGGGGTGGCAGATTAGGGGTTTATAACTGTATGTAGGTGGCAGATTAGGGGTTAATAACTGTATGTAGGTGGCGGCGATGTTGGGGGTGGCAGATTAGGGGTGTTTAGACTCAGGGTTTATGTTAGGGTGTTTAAATGTAACTTTTTCTTTCCCCATAGACATCAATGGGGCTGCGTTACGGAGCTTTTCATTCCACGATTGCAGGTGTTAGGCTTTTTTTTTTTGCCGGCTCTCTCCATTGATGTCTATGGGGAAATCATGCACGTCAAAGCAGTGCTTGATTTTGATGCGGTATGGAGTTCAACGCAACCATATCGCCCGCACAAGCCTGCTTTTTTTAAAAAACGTAATACCAGAGCTATAGGGAGGTGAAATAAATTTTTTTAGATTAGGGGTTGGGTATTTCTTAAAAGAGCTGAATGCCCTTTTAAGGGCAGGAAAAAGAGCTGAATGCCATTTTGAGGGTAATACCCATACAAATGCCCTTTTCAGGGCAATGGGTAGATAAGGTTTTTTTAGATAGTTTTTTTATTTTGTGTGTTTGGGAGGGTGGGGGTTTGTAATGTTAGTGGGTCTTTGTATTTTTCTTTAGAAAAAGAGCTGATTTCTTTAGGGCAATGCCCTACAAAATGCACTTTTAAGGGCTATTGGTAGTTTATTATAGATTAGGTTTCTTTTATTTTGGGGTGTTTTTAAAAAAAATGGGTATTAGAATAGGAATAATTGTTAATATTTTTGATTATTTGTTTGTTATTTTGTGCAATGTTTTTTTCTTTTTGGGGTTGGTTTTTTGTTTTTCGAATAGCCATTTTTTATTTTTAATGGGCAGTAAAAGAGCTGAATGCCCTTTTAAGGGCAATGCGCATACAAATGCCCTTTTCAGGGCAATGGGAAGATTAGGTTTACTTTATTTTTATTTTATGGGTTTGGGGGGGGTGGGGTTTGTATATTGTTAGGGGGTGTTTGTTTTTCTTTTGTAGGAAAAGAGCTGATTTCTTTAGAGCAATTATTATAGATTAGGGTTTTTTATTTTGGGGTGTTTTTTTTTTTTAAACAGGGTATTAGAATAGGAATCATTTTTATTATTTTGGATAATTTCGTTTGTTATTTTTGTAATGGTAGTTTTTTTATTTTTTGTAATTTTAGTGTTTTTTATTTTTGTAATGTTAGGTTTTAGTGTAAGGCAGTTTAGGTTTTATTTCACAGGTAAGTTTGTATTTATTTTAACTAGGTAGTTAGTAAATAGTTAATAATTTACTACCTGTGAGGTAGGTAAGCGCTAGTGGAGTAGGGTTTGTAGGGGGGTCCGAAACCCCAAGTTCCCAAACAAGCTTCCTTCCGGCAATCACCCCAGCTCTTGCCTTCCCTAGAGGGTACCAATCCCCAAAAGAGCGGAGCTCTGGGACAAAGGACCGCTTGAGCAACCGGGGGTAAAAGTTAGTGGGCGCCGGGGATAGTCCGGCCGGCGAGTAGTACCAGGAGCCCGGCCAACCGGAGAGGGGTCAGGCGGTAAGCAATCAGCTCTTCCATGAGGAGGTACAAACAGTAAAAACATGAAACAGGAAGAGTTTGGGATATCCTGTAAGCCATGAAAGAGCCAAAACTGGTGTAACAAGTAGTGAGCCAGGTAGTGTGGGGGGGGGGGTAGCCTTGGCAGCCTGGTACCTGTGACAGTGCTCCCCCCTGAAAAGCCCGGGAGACCCGGCTAGTTCCACACACGGATCGACCTTGGGCTGTCTGGGGAGCTACTCCAATTCAGTTTGCCGGGAGAGTCCATCAGCATTCCCATTGCTCCTTCACGGCCGGTACTGAATGGTGAAGTATAAGGGCTGCAAGGCTCCACCGCAACAGTTGTCCATTGTCCCCAGAGACCCTGTTGAGCCAGATCAGTGGGTTGTGGTTCGTGAGTACAGTGAAGACCCTTCCATATAAGTATGGTTGTAGTTTCATAAGAGCCCACACCAGTGCCAGGCATTCTTTTTCCACCTCCGTGTAGCCTACTTCCCTAGGCAATAACTTCCTGCTGATATAGGCTACGGGGTGTTCACGGCCCTCCTTATCAATCTGGCTTAGTACTGCTCCCATCCCGAACATGTGCCATTCTTATAGAATTTCTGCTCCACATTTTTTGCACAACACTTTTGCACCAATATTTTTGAACGAATTATACATTTTTTTAATTTTTTTAATTTTTATACTATATTTTTATATTTTTGCACATGCATTTTTTGCATTCTACACAATTGTTCATTTTCACCATTGCAATTTCGGATCATTAGAGCGATTTACACACAAGCTCATTAATATTGTCTAGTAGCCAAAGGTTTAATGTTTTAAATGTTTTAAGTATCTTTTTATTTGCTCAATGTGGATCCACACCATTTATTGTATGTAATAAACAGTATTTTTACTCAATTTTGGATAAACACCCAAACATATTGTACTAAAAATTTTGACCACACACCTACCTTGCCTTCAGGCGCATTGAACATACCATATACATTCTTTTTCCACCTTTGCATAGCCTTCTTCCCTGGGCAATAGTTTCCTGCTGATATAGGCTATGGGGTGTTCACGGCCCTCCTTATCCACCTGGCTTAGTACTGCTCCCATCCCGAACATGGAGGCATTTGTGTGGACACAAAAACATTTAGATGGGTTAGGAGTGGCCAGGTTATGGGCAGAAGTTAAAGCTGTCTTTAAGCTTTGGAAGGCGGCCTCACACTCTATATATGCCTGACTTGCTCCCTCTGCACAGTCCCTAGCCTCTCAACTAACTTTATGTCCCCTATGCCTGTGGGTGCCCTATTCTGCCCGGGAAGCTCAGGCATGGGGAGACTCTCTGAGTCCTCCATGGCAGGAGCGCATATGGTGGCTACTTACTCCAGTCTCTCCTGGTAGACCTTCAGCATGTTCACATGAAAGGTCCGGCGTTTATCTGAACATTTGGCTACCAGGTAGGTCGTATTGTAGAGTTGCTCTACAACTCAATAAGGTCCCTGCCATTAAGCCTGTAGTTAGTTTGTCTGTCTTGACAGGCTTCAGTCCTATGTCTAAGGTGCGGTTACGAGCATTCCTGTCTTACCACCGCTTCTTCCTACCTTTTGCAATCTGAAAAGGTTCTCTCGTACTCTAGTGGCGAGGTCCTTCAGTCGGTCCCTGAACTCCAGGACATACCCCACAACGGAATGTCCTTCCTCCCCAACTGATCCTTTCCAGTGGGCTCTAAGTAAGTCTAGGGGCCCCTCACTCTCTGGCCATACCCTAATTCAAAGGGGGAGAATCCAGTGGATTCCTGGGGCACCTCTCTGTAAGCGAACAGGAGGTGCGGCAGGTATCTTTCCCAATCTTTGTGAGAGGACGAGAACTTTCTAAGCAGCTGCTTCAGGGTCCCGTTAAACCTCTCACACAGCCCGTTGGTCTGGGGGTGGTATGGAGAGCTTGGCAGAGGCCTTATCCTGCAAAGTCTCCATAGCTGCTGGGTGAGCTCAGCAGTAAACTGGGCCCCCTGGTCTGAGATAATCTCCCGGGGGAAACCCACTCTGGCAAATATCCCAAGCAGCGCATTGGCCACTGTCTCTGCCTAGATATTGGCCAGGGGGATTGCCTCCGGGTATCGGGTGGTATAGTCTACCACAGTCAGGATATACTTCTTCCCTGACAGTTCCGAAATACCAGGCAATCCCTCGCTGAATAAGAGAAACGGCAAAACTCCAGAAGTGCGTTTTGGCCTAGTGTGGGCCTTGTCAGTGAGGTGCAGCCATCCCTCTAGGCACACTGAGCAATGGGTTCACATCTGGCTTCCCGCATCACCCTTAGGAAGACCTCCCTCAAGGTCATAATTTACATAAAGTAAAAGAGAGAAGTGCTCAACTTGGGAATGAACAATAGCATAATAGCTTGTTCTATGGCTAGTTACCACCGAAGAAGCAGCCTCTTTTTGCTCAACATGTGAATTCATAGAAAAAAACTTTCCTGTAATATATCGGTCTGATCCTGACTTAACAGTGCAGTTCAGTCCCAAAATACAGGCAATCCCTCTCTAGACGAGAGAAATGGCAAAACCCCAGGCGTATGCTTCGGCCTAGTGTGGTCCTCGTCAGTGAGGTGCAGCCATATCCTTCTAGGCACACTGAGCAACGAGTCCACATCTTTCTCTCTTTTTATTTATGCAAATTATGACCCTGAGAGAAGTCTCCCTAAGGGAGATGCGGGAAGCCAGACTTGGACCTGTTGCTCAGTGTGCCTAGAGGGATATGGCTGCACCTCACTGACAAGGCCCACACTAGGCTGAAATGTATGTTTGGGGTTTTGCAGTTTCTCTCATTCAGAGAAGGATTGCTTGGTAGAACTGGACTGCACTGTTAAGTCGGGATCAGACTGATATATTACAGGAAAGTTCTTCTCTGTGAAAGGCACATGTTAAGCAAAAAGAGTCTGCTTCTTGGGTGGTAACTAGCCATAGAATAAGCTATTATGCTATTGTTCGTTCCCAGGTTGAGCACTTCTCTCTTTTAATACATACAGGGAGTGCAGAATTATTAGGCAAATGAGTATTTTGACCACATCATCCTCTTTATGCATGTTGTCTTACTCCAAGCTGTATAGGCTCGAACGCCTACTACCAATTAAGCATATTAGATGATGTGCATCTCTGTAATGAGAAGGGGTGTGGTTTAATGACATCAACACCCTATATCAGGTGTGCATAATTATTAGGCAACTTCCTTTCCTTTGGCAAAATGGGTCAAAAGAAGGACTTGACAGGCTCAGAAAAGTAAAAAATAGTGAGATATCTTGCAGAGGGATGCAGAACTTTTAAAATTGCAAAGCTTCTGAAGCGTGATCATCGAACAATCAAGCGTTTCATTCAAAATAGTCAACAGGGTTGCAAGAAGCGTGTGGAAAAACCAAGGCGCAAAATAACTGCCCATGAACTGAGAAAAGTCAAGCGTGCAGCTGCCAAGATGCCACTTGCCACCAGTTTGGCCATATTTCAGAGCTGCAACATCACTGGAGTGCCCAAAAGCACAAGGTGTGCAATACTCAGAGACATGGCCAAGGTAAGAAAGGCTGAAAGACGACCACCACTGAACAAGACACACAAGCTGAAACGTCAAGACTGGGCCAAGAAATATCTCAAGACTGATTTTTCTAAGGTTTTATGGACTGATGAAATGAGAGTGAGTCTTGATGGGCCAGATGGATGGGCCCATGGCTGGATTGGTAAAGGGCAGAGAGCTCCAGTCCGACTCAGACGCCAGCAAGGTGGAGGTGGGCTTTGGGCTGGTATCATCAAAGATGAGCTTGTGGGGCCTTTTCGGGTTGAGGATGGAGTCAAGCTCAACTCCCAGTCCTACTGCCAGTTTCTGGAAGACACCTTCTTCAAGCAGTGGTACAGGAAGAAGTCTGCATCCTTCAAGAAAAACATGATTTTCATGCAGGACAATGCTCCATCACACGCGTCCAAGTACTCCACAGCGTGGCTGGCAAGAAAGGGTATAAAAGAAGAAAATCTAATGACATGGCCTCCTTGTTCACCTGATCTGAACCCCATTGAGAACCTGTGGTCCATCATCAAATGTGAGATTTACAAGGAGGGAAAACAGTACACCTCTCTGAACAGTGTCTGGGAGGCTGTGGTTGCTGCTGCACGCAATGTTGATGGTGAACAGATCAAAACACTGACAGAATCCATGGACGGCAGGCTTTTGAGTGTCCTTGCAAAGAAAGGTGGCTATATTGGTCACTGATTTGTTTTTGTTTTGTTTTTGAATGTCAGAAATGTATATTTGTGAATGTTGAGATGTTATATTGGTTTCACTGGTAAAAATAAATAATTGAAATGGGTATATATTTGTTTTTTGTTAAGTTGCCTAATAATTATGCACAGTAATAGTCACCTGCACACACAGATATCCCCCTAAAATAGCTATAAATAAAAACAAACTAAAAACTACTTCCAAAACTATTCAGCTTTGATATTAATGAGTTTTTTGGGTTCATTGAGAACATGGTTGTTGTTCAATAATAAAATTAATCCTCAAAAATACAACTTGCCTAATAATTCTGCACTCCCTGTATATATATATATAGATAGATATGTATCTATAGATATATATTTTACCAAGAAACCATCAGATACACGTATTTACTGACACAATACACACCACCTTCACCTTGAAGGGACATGAAACAAAAAAAATTATTTCATGATTAATATAGAGAATACAATTTTAAACAACTTTCTAATTTACGTCTATTATCTAATCTGTTTCATTCTCTTGGTATCATTTGTTGAAGGAGCAACTATGCACTAATGGTTTCTAACTGAACACATGGGTGAGCCAATCACAATCAATATATACAGGGAGTGCAGAATTATTAGGCAAATTGTATTTTTGAGGATTAATTTTATTATTGAACAACAACCATGTTCTCAATGAACCCAAAAAACTCATTATTATCAAAGCTGAATAGTTTTGGAAGTAGTTTTTAGTTTGTTTTTAGTTATAGCTATTTTAGGGGGATATCAGTCTTGAGATATTTCTTGGCCCAGTCTTGAAGTTTCAGCTTGTGTGTCTTGTTCAGTGGTGGTCGTCTTTCAGCCTTTCTTACCTTGGCCATGTCTCTGAGTATTGCACACCTTGTGCTTTTGGGCACTCCAGTGATGTTGCAGCTCTGAAATATGGCCAAACTAGTGGCAAGTGGCATCTTGGCAGCTGCACGCTTGACTTTTCTCGGTTCATGGGCAGTTATTTTGCGCCTTGGTTTTTCCACACGCTTCTTGCGACCCTGTTGACTATTTTGAATGAAACGCTTGATTGTTCGATGATCACGCTTCAGAAGCTTTGCAATTTTAAAAGTTCTGCATCCCTCTGCAAGATATCTCACTATTTTTTACTTTTCTGAGCCTGTCAAGTCCTTCTTTTGACCCATTTTGCCAAAGGAAAGGAAGTTGCCTAGTAATTATGCACACCTGATATAGGGTGTTGATGTCATTAAACCACACCCCTTCTCATTACAGAGATGCACATCATCTAATATGCTTAATTGGTAGTAGGCTTTCGAGCCTATACAGCTTGGAGTAAGACAACATGCATAAAGAGGATGATGTGGTCAAAATACTCATTTGCCTAATAATTCTGCACTCCCTGTATATAGATAGATATGTATCTATAGATATATATTTTACCAAGAAACCATCAGATACACGTATTTACTGACACAATACACACCACCTTCACCTTGAAGGGACATGAAACAAAAAAAATTATTTAATGATTAATACAGAGAATACAATTTTAAACAACTTTCTAATTTACGTCTATTATCTAATCTGTTTCATTCTCTTGGTATCATTTGTTGAAGGAGCAACTATGCACTAATGGTTTCTAACTGAACACATGGGTGAGCCAATCACAATCAATATATACAGGGAGTGCAGAATTATTAGGCAAGTTGTATTTTTGAGGATTAATTTTATTATTGAACAACAACCATGTTCTCAATTAACCCAAAAAACTCATTAATATCAAAGCTGAATAGTTTTGGAAGTAGTTTTTAGTTTGTTTTTAGTTATAGCTATTTTAGGGGGATATCTGTGTGTGCAGGTGACTATTACTGTGCATAATTATTAGGCAACTTAACAAAAAACAAATATATACCCATTTCAATTATTTATTTTTACCAGTGAAACCAATATAACATCTCAACATTCACAAATATACATTTCTGACATTCAAAAACAAAACAAAAACAAATCAGTGACCAATATAGCCACCTTTCTTTGCAAGGACACTCAAAAGCCTGCCATCCATGGATTCTGTCAGTGTTTTGATCTGTTCACCATCAACATTGCGTGAAGCAGCAACCACAGCCTCCCAGACACTGTCCAGAGAGGTGTACTGTTTTCCCTCCTTGTAAATCTCACATTTGATGATGGACCACAGGTTCTCAATGGGGTTCAGATCAGGTGAACAAGGAGGCCATGTCATTAGATTTTCTTCTTTTATACCCTTTCTTGCCATCCACGCTGTGGAGTACTTGGACGCGTGTGATGGAGCATTGTCCTGCATGAAAATCATGTTTTTCTTGAAGGATGCAGACTTCTTCCTGTACCACTGCTTGAAGAAGGTGTCTTCCAGAAACTGGCAGTAGGACTGGGAGTTGAGCTTGACTCCATCCTCAACCCGAAAAGGCCCCACAAGCTCATCTTTGATGATACCAGCCCAAACCAGTACTCCACCTCCACCTTGCTGGCGTCTGAGTCAGACTGGAGCTCTCTGCCCTTTACCAATACAGCCATGGGCCCATCCATCTGGCCCATCAAGACTCACTCTCATTTCATCAGTCCATAAAACCTTAGAAAAATCAGTCTTGAGATATTTCTTGGCCCAGTCTTGACGTTTCAGCTTGTGTGTCTTGTTCAGTGGTGGTCGTCTTTCAGCCTTTCTTACCTTGGCCATGTCTCTGAGTATTGCACACCTTGTGCTTTTGGGCACTCCAGTGATATTGTAGCTATGAAATATGGCCAAACTGGTGGCAAGTGGCATCTTGGCAGCTGCACGCTTGACTTTTCTCAGTTCATGGGCAGTTATTTTGCGCCTTGGTTTTTCCACACGCTTCTTGCGACCCTGTTGACTATTTTGAATGAAACGCTTGATTGTTCGATGATCACGCTTCAGAAGCTTTGCAATTTTAAGAGTGCTGCATCCCTCTGCAAGATATCTCACTATTTTTGACTTTTCTGAGCCTGTCAAGTCCTTCTTTTGACCCATTTTGCCAAAGGAAAGGAAGTTGCCTAATAATTATGCACACCTGATATAGGGTGTTGATGTCATTAGACCACACCCCTTCTCATTACAGAGATGCACATCACCTAATATGCTTAATTGGTAGTAGGCTTTCGAGCCTATACAGCTTGGAGTAAGACAACATGCATAAAGAGGATGATGTGGTCAAAATACTCATTTGCCTAATAATTCTGCACTCCCTGTATATGCAGCCACCAATCAACAGCTAGAACCTAGGTTCTCTGCTGCTCCTGAGCTTGCCTAGATTAACCTTTCAGCAAAGGATAACAAGAGAAGGAAGCAAATTAAATAATAGAAGTAAATTTGAAAATGGTTTAAAATTGTATTCTCTATCTGAATCATGAAAGGAATTTTTTTGGTTTCATGTCACTTTAATGATCAGGCATGATTTTTGAATCATAATTCACTAGTTACAAATAGCAAATGTCAATAGGCTGCTGAAACAGTATTATGTTTTTATTGAAGCATTTTTGCTAATGGAAGTATTTTGCCTATATTTAAAATTGAATGCATTGCAATATTGTCCTTTATATACCATTTGAGGCAATAAAAAAAGAAGTTGTATATACCACTTTTTAATATTATTACATTTACTGAATTTAATAATGTTGAAGCTGCTCAAACTGCACAAACAGGTTTTACATAAATATTTTAGGAGAAAATCCCAGAAGTGCATGTGTGTTGCTATTTGGCTTTAAATTGAATCTGTCTAAATTTGCATATCGTCACATTTAACCATGATTGAGTCATCTGCAGTTGCATAAACATTGTTACACCACTTTATACTTGAAAAATAGAAGAGCTGATTTTTCTTTGTATTGTTTCTTGCTTGGAAATATTGATTACAGTAGCACAAAATATTTTTTATCTAATTAATTGAAATACTTTTTTATTGAGTTTCTTTCAGACATAGTACAAATCATACACAATGATTAAAGATGAACTAGGATATACACATATATCAGGTAGGCAAATAATGAGAGTCTCTCGTACCTTCATCAGATACCGGCAATACAAAGTACCAAATCCAGTTCACTTTAAAATGTCCAACACCTTGAGTTAACATGTAGTAAACAAAACATTTTTAACTGAGAACTTACCACCCCTCCCTCCCCCTCCCCCCCCCCACCAGGTGTTTCCAAAAACTCCAGCTAACTTCAGGCAGATTAAAAGATCATGTATCTTAATATTGCTAAATATATTGTTTATGGCTAGGTATATAAGTATCAGGTGTTTGGGAACGTCTCTTGTTTTCTCCTTGCCTTCCCTACTACTCCGATTCACCCCCCTCCTCTCCCCCCTGGATAATTTATGATCGAGTATCCTCACTCATAAACCAGTGAAACCACACTTTTTGGAAATGTTCAATATTTCCCTGTGCCCATGCTGCTAATTCTGACATTGTGTAGGTATCCTTTATTTTATCCATTACTTCTGACCATCCCGGTGCTCCCACCTTCCAATGTCTAGCTATACAGATGCGTAAGCATGTGCAGAGGGTCTTAATGAATGTATTAATCGCCGAATTAAACGGTTTTACCCTTTCATTCAGGAGTGCCTGGGTTATTGTTAGCGTAATGTTTTCATCTAGTGTGTTGCTAAGTAATTTCGAAAGTTGCACCCATAATGGTTGCACTTTTGAGCAATCCCACCACATATGCCTATACGTCCCCCTCTCCCTACAGCCTCTGTAGCAAGTCACGTTACATTGTGAAGTGATGTGAGCTGTCCGCTCAGGCGTAAGATACCATCTAAAGGTCCCTTTCATACAGTTTTCCTTCATATCTGCACTGAGCAGTCCCTTACCGGATTCTAGTAAAATTTCATCCCATATTCCTTTCTCCCTCACCTCTCCTACATCTTTCTCCCATCTTTCCATAAGGGGAGACTTGGAAGTAGTTCTCCTCTCTTGTAGCAACAGGTATATTTGAGAGATCACGTTTCCCTCTAGATAGTATGTTGCAAATCCTTTCTAGTGAGGTAAAGGGTTGAACCCAGGGGCGTATTAAGGCATAGGCCAACGAGGCCAGTGCCTAGGGCAGCAGATTTTTAAGGGGCAGCAGAATTTTGAGTCCCTAGGGCCACTCTACTGAACTCAGGACCGGGTGGCTAAATAAACCAATTACTAATGACTTAAATGGCTGGCCAGGCTATTGCTATCCTATGGTATTGTATGTGGGTGCGCATGACGTGGTGACAGTGGAGGCGGAGCTCACTTGCACAGCCTGGCCTGGATTGAGAGGGAATGCGGTTCTTCCTGGCTCCACCGCGTGATTGAGACTCACACAGACTACACAGTGCAGTGTGCACTACACTGTGACCACTGTGAAACAGCATATGCCTTTCTCCCTTCAATACATCTTCATTAGGCATTAAAATACTTAAACGGATTAGTCACTAAATACTTGTACATTTACTGTTTGTCTATCTGTCATACATGCAAAGAATAAGTATTTATTGTTGAATCTATACAACTATGTGACTTAAAACACAACTGAAAATATGTTGTATGCATTTAATACATTCAGAAACAATACAAGTATATACTTTATTATGATTGTATCATGTGACTTTATCCCCTAGGATACAATTCCTAAACCTATCATAACTACTGTTGTATTTTTTAAGTACTTCTAAAGGCCAATTTGTATATTCATTACATATTTATCCAAGCAGATATTTTGCTTAAATAACTGTCAATCACCAAAGAAGATGTTTAAGGTTAAACAACTACCTACTGACAAACTATCATATAGTGAAGGATATATTTTTCTGATATAAACACTTTAATCATCTGACTTGCAAAATAATGTCTTAATATGTGTGTGTATATATATATATATATATATATATATATATATATATGTGTGTGTGTGTGTGTGTGTGTGTGTGTGTGAATGCAAGTCCTGGTGAACATCTACTTAAAAAGACATTATTTTATTTATTTATTACACCCTGCCCCAAAAATATTATGTCTAAAAAAAAGGCCTTAAACCTGGGGTGGGGGGGGGCAGCAGAATTTTGAGTGCCTAGGGCAGCACAAACCTAAATACGCCCCTGGTTGAACCGATCTGTTAAATATATATTTAGCTATAGCTGATGATATCTGTAAGTAGAGAAACCAGTGAAATGTTTATGGCTGGATTTTATCTCTGATCGGATTAAGGGCTCCATGTACTAAGAGGCGGGCGGACAGCTTCTTAACTCGCGAAGCTGTCCGCCCGCCTCCGCTACACACGGGCAGCGGATCTATTGATCCGCTTGCCCGTATGTATCATTACACACTCAGCGGAGTGTGTAATGCCCGCCCCTTCAGTCGCGCGACCAATCACGCAACTGAAGGGGCTGTCAATCACCGAGAGCGAGCGAGCTCTCAGTGATTTTGCTTCGCCACCTAAGAGGTGGCGTAGGGTGTAGGAAGCAGCGGTCTAATGACCGCTGCTTCTTACATTGCGGGAAGCAGGCTCGCATATGCGAACCTGCCCTGCAAAGGCTCCGGAGCAGCTTTCGCTGCTTCGTACATGGAGCCCTAACAGTGAGTACTTTGGTTCTGTCTAAGAAGTCCGCCACCCTATATAAACCCTTGTTTTCCCATTTCCCCACTACCTTTCTGAGTTCCAAGGGCAACAAAGATTGAGGAGGATATAATCCCATGTTTTTGGTGATCTTATGCCAAATATGTATTGTCTCCATTGTTACTGGTGATCTATATGTGAGTATTTTTGTTTTCAGTGTGGGGTCCCATAACATATCTGCCGGACTTTCACATCCCGCGATATCTGCTTCTATTCTTGGCCAGATGACCTCCTTAAGTTTTTCTCCAAGATAATAGATTGTGCCAGCCTAGAGGCTTGGTAATATTTCACCAGGTTCGGGACTCCCACTCCCCTTACTTGTCTATGCTGTTTCAACAGCTGTGATGCTATTCTTGCTTTCCTATCTCCTCTTAGAAAACGAAATAAATCTGACTGCAAGGCATTCAAGTCTTTCAGGGGAATCTCAATCGGCAGAGCTCTGAAAAGGTTCAGGATCCTGGGGAGGACATTCATTTTTATAGCCGATAGTCTCCCATACCACGAGAATCTACCCTTTTTCCAGTTATTAAGGTCCCTCCTAATGGTTTTGTAAATGGGTACATAATTTAATCTATACAGGTCTGAGAAAGTATTGTTAATCTTAACCCCCAGGTATGTAATGTGGCTTTTTGCCCATGTAAGATTAAAATTTAGTTCTACCGTTTTTTTTTTATGAGGTGGAAGACAAATCGGTAGAGCCTCACACTTATCTAAATTAATCTTATATCCCGATATCTCTGAAAATTTCCTCAAAATGTTGTACAGGTTAGGCAAGGATATCAAAGGTCTGGTCAAAGTTAACAAGACATCATATCAATACATGTATCTTAAGTGTAAAAAACATATCAAAAACACCAATGGGAGGCCTCGTATGACCTATCCCTATAAGTGCAGCAATCAGAACAATAGAACATTTCAAAAAGGAATATAACTTTAAAAAAAACAAAACAGAAAGTAAAGTGTCTTTTCGTGCTACCTGCAAGGAAAAAGAGAGAAAAGGGTCCATCTCAATAAACTTTGCCTCATTGCTTTTGGTTTTGGCCCAATGTTCAAAGTCCGTGAAGAGAATCATCCCTCCCCCTCTGAGCCAGAGTAGACATTAAGAAAAACAAAAGACACATAACATTATTATACTTATCTGCCCTCTGTCCAATGGCTTAATGAGCCATGAGTGTTCGCAAATAATCCCTCTTCCTCAAATGATCTGTATCCGAGGAAAGACCTAGCTCCTCCATCTTTAGGAACCATCTGTGATACTCAGAAGATTCAGGTCTTACACTTCTTCTCCGGTATCCTGGACCATTGCTTCTGACAGGGCTTTCCCCCATGATTAATTTGATCTGAGGATGCCTCCTGCTGCAAAAGAGCCGGAGGTTCCATCCTCATCCTGCGACACGCATCTGTGATCTCCTGGGGTTCTTTAATGAAGAATGATCTATTCTCCCACGTTATGTGAAGAGCAAAAGGAAAACCCCACCTATATGGGACCTGGTTTTTCCTCAGTAGGGAAGTGAGAGGCCGGAGAGAACTTCTTCTCTGTAGAGTCCTCAGGCAAAGGTCTTGGAAAAATTGAATGATGTTACCCTGATATTTGAATGTGGGATTCTTCCTCGCTGCTGCAAGTATTTCTTCCTTTTCTTGAAAACGTAGCATCTTTATAATAACATCTCTCAGAGGTTTTTCCCCCTTAGGTTTAGGCCTGAGTGCCCTATGTGCCCTCTCCATCTGAAATTTGTCGTCTCCTCCCGAGCCAGTGATACTGTGGAAAAGGCTGAGTAGATATGAATTAATTTCTTTAGGACCTATTGATTCTGGGACTCCTTTTAATCGCAGATTAGATCTGCGACTACGA
This sequence comes from Bombina bombina, assembly GCF_027579735.1. Lineage (NCBI taxonomy): Eukaryota > Metazoa > Chordata > Amphibia > Anura > Bombinatoridae > Bombina > Bombina bombina. Next base: position 112,189,104 of record NC_069504.1, read on the forward strand.
TTCTCTAAATCTTCCAGCTTGTCGTATATATCATCTATGTCTGTCTGCTGAGAGGTGACCCTATCCGTTACTGCATTCAGACCTTCCACCATAGAGTCTCCACTTTCTTCTAGGGAATTTACTCTTGATCCCAGGTCCACTACTTCTTGTTTTAACTCTGCTATACTGTTAGTCACAGAGTTTTGCAAGCTCTCCATTTTTTCTAGCAGTCTCTCAAAATTGACATTAATGTCCTGCTTGGAGACCAGATGATCCAAATCAGCCTTTGTTATGGGCCTTGAATCTTCCAACCTTTCTTTGGATCCCTCATCCATATCCCTCTCTTCATCTGATTGTTGCGCTTGTGTGTCAGAGAGTTTATCTCCCCTCACAGGTTTAAAGAAGATACTAGTCGCAGATTGTTTAGTTAGTGGGTTCACTTTGGTATTTTTTCTGGCAGCCATCTTAGCATACCCTTACTTCCCACTTAAATGTAGTGCAGTGTTACGGTGCCAAATAGCTCTGTTTAGTTGTGTGCAGATAGAGGTGTTTAGACACTATTCTTCAGCTAGGTTGCAATCAGTGATCCTTCATCTACCCTCCAACATACAAAGGGAGACCAATATTCTATAAAATTCCCTTCAAATATATAGGCTATATCCACAGATCAGAGGAACAAGGTGATATGCGAAGGGGCAAGCTATAGTTTGTTTGAAGTATGGGCCATTACAGATTCTCTATTGTATAACAAGATTCATAGCTGTTGTTTGGCTCCACTCTTTTACATTATACTGCTTCCAGCTCCTCCACTTCATTGCCAGCACTTACATTTGCATTCCTGTTTCCATCAGCATAAAACACTTCACATCGCCATCTAAGGACCCCTATAGTCCTAATCAAATAGCTTTATCCTCCCTTGATAGTGTCTCTAAGAAGGTCTTCATTAATCAAAATCAGATTGTCAGGGCAGCTGTGCCATTGCTATTGTTCCGTAGCTTAAGAGCTGCGACATTCAGGGCCCTTAATATAAGTATATCCTCTATCCTGTTATGTCTTATGACTTTACACAACATGCAGGCCATCCAGTATACTATTTGCGCACATTTCCTATTTGCACCTTTATTAAATGCATCCTTGTGCTATATGGGAGCCTGTACAGTACTCTATAAACAGCTCACCTCCACATTAGTACCTCTACAAACGGCCCAATTGTAGTCCCTGCTGTGCCGGTCTGACTCAACCAAGCCGTCGATGCGTACCTGCTGATCCGTAGCTTAGGAGCTGCATAAGCCGGTCATTTGATCACTCTCTTCCTCCGGTCCCTTTCAGCTTTTCTTTGCCCCTCTCGCAAATGTTTTGCTCCACTGTAGCTCCTCTACTCTTTCCTCTGTTCTCCTCCGCAAGACCATATACTCTTTTATCTAATTAAATATCATAATATAATTTTGTTTCTCTCACTCTCATAATTTAGAAATGGTGGTTATATACAAAGGTCAGATTACGCAACAGATATTTTAATGTAAATAAATGGGTTAGGAAAATTTACAATTTAAACTATAATTTCATCTAACTATACGACTTTTCAATGCATTTTAAAACTAAAATTGACTCCATACAATACCCACTCCTCACAAATCACTGCAAACTTTCAAACTCAGTATACTCAGAACCTCAGCACATTCACTCCTGTTACAGAGGAGGAGGTTTCTGCTCTCCTTTCTTCTTCCCATTTTACTACCTTGTCCCCTTGATCCTATTCCTTCACAATTGCTAGCTTCCCTTTCCCATACTCTCACACCTATCCTCACACATGTACTCAACCTCTCCCTTAAATCTCCAGCACTTAAACAATTTTATTTGCACAGTTAGCGACGTTTCGGGGTCACAGCCCCTTATTCATGCTCGGGGCTGTGTCCCCCCGAAACGTCGCTAACTGTGCAAATAAAATTGTTTAAGTGCTGGAGACCCGGTTTCTTCTTTGTTTACAAGTCTCAGGGCTAGGCAGCATCCTGAGGTCTACCGTGCACTTACCCTTTGAATGTGTGCTGTTCCCATTGCTTCAAGTTGTCTCCCTTAAATCTGGTACATTCCCATCATCCCTCAAGCATGCTCTAATTACACCTATTCTCAGAAAACCTTTGCAACCTTTGCCCAATCTCTCTTCTTCCTCTTGCCTGTACACTTCTTTAAACAATTACTTATAAACGTTTATCACACTTTCATCTAGCTATCTTCTTGACCATTTGCAATCTGGCTTTCCCCCCTTTCTAACCGTACATTTAGTATATCATTCTCTGACTCTTCCTCCTCTCTTCTACCCCTTTCTGTTAGGGTACCTTAAGACTCAGTTCTAGATTCCTTCTTTTCTCAGTCTACACATCATCTCTAAGCTCTTTAATAAAGTCCTGTAGGTTTCAGTATCATCTTTATGCTGGCGACATCCAAATCTACCTCTCTGACCTAGACATTTCCTACTCCCTGCTGACTCGTGTCACCAGCTGCCTAGCAATATCTCATTCTGGGTGGATTCTCACTCCCTAAAGCTGATCCTCTCTAAAAATTAACTCTATTTACTCCCTCTACCAAACGCCCCATTCCCTAAATCACACTTACTGTGGACTTTTGTTTGCCAACACCTCCACTGGCTTCCCTTAGCCTCAAGAATAAAATTCAAAATTTTGACCCTAACATAAAAGCCCTCACCAACACTGCACCCTTCTATATCTCTGCCCTTTTCTGTGAATACTCCCCAATTCTCCCCCTCTGCTCTCCCAAAGACCTACTTCTCTCATCATCTCTCATTACTTTCTCACACTATCACATGGAACTCCTTCCTTCCCAGTCAGACTTGCCTAAGATTCAAGGGTCCCTTAAAAACATATCTGTGCAGGGATATGTACAACTTACATTAAGATTTCTCTGCCACTTATGTTTCCTCCTCCCTCACCTTCCCTTTGTACTTCCTTTAGAATGTAATCTCATAAGTCCATCTGTCCTGTTGATCATTTTATGTAAAGATGGTTTACAGCTTACACTGACTCAAGGGTAGGGCCCTCTACCCTTATGTTTTTGTAAATATCTTCTGATTATTGTACTCCATAACATAGCACTCAATAATACTCCATAACATAGAACTGTGTAAAATGTTTGCGCTTAATGAATAAATAATAATGATAATTATAATATTAGTGATAATATTTTAAATTTAGAAGTTTTTTATGAGCTTTATAAAAAATAAAAAAAAATCTCATGTCTAAATCAGTCCATTTTTGGAGAGATGTATAAATACTAGTGTTATTTTTAAAATCTCAGTGTCTGTCTACATACCAATATGATCTGTTCTTGAAAGCCGACAATTCAAAACTATATTATTATTATTATTATTATTATTAGTTACTTGTAGAGAACCAACACATTTTGTAGCACTATAAACATTGTAATGAGATGCAAGGTAACATTTTAGGGGTCAAGTGGGTAGAGGGCCCAACCAAGAGTTGTACTGTTGTAGTCAGCTATTATGAAGGTGATCTACAAACAGCTGGGCTCCTAGGCTTACATGTTAAGGGGGTTTAAGGGGATAGCAACGGAGGAGAGGCACTGAGGTTAGAAAAGGTTAGCGTATGTTGTATGTATGCCAGAACAGTAGAGTCTTTGAGGAGCACTTGAAACTTTCAAAACTAGGGGACAGTATTGTGGAGTGAGGCAGAGAGTTCCACAAATGGGAATGTTAGGAGGTAACAAGAGAAGAGGAGGTTTTGAGCAGAGCTAAGGGTATGGTAGGGAGAGTATCTGGAGAAGAGGCCCGTGATATAGGGGGTAGCAGTACAATTGATGGCCTTGTATGTCAGAGTCAGAATTTTGTGTTTAATTCTGAAGGCTAGAGGAAGCCAGTGAAGGGATTCACAGAGAGGGCCAGCAGATGAAGAGCGACGTGTAAAGAAGCTAGACGGCAGCTAGGGAAACAAGAGAGGATGGAGTTGCAGTAGTCAAGGCGGGAAAGAATGAGAGAGTGAATTAAAATCTTAGTTGTGTCTTGTGTGTGGAAATGTCGAATTTTGGAGATGTTTTTGAGGTGGAAGTGGCAGGAATTGGCCAAAGACTTAATGTGAGGAGTGAAAGAAAGATTTGAGTCAAGTGTGACCCCAATACATCGGGCTTGTGGGATTGGGGTAATTATGGAATTATTGACAGTTATAGAAAAGTGGGGGGTGGAGATTTTGGAAGATGGTGGAATAAGATGCTCAGTTTTGGAGAGATTTAGCTTAAAGGGACATTGTACACTTGATTTTTCTTTGCATAAATGTTTTGCAGATGATCCATTTATAAACCCATCTGGAAGTGTTTTTGTAACAATGTATAGTTTTGTCTATTTTTTAATAATGTTATGCTAATTTTCAGACTCCTAACCAAGCTCCAAAGTGTCAGATGTATACACTAATTTACAGACTACCTTCAGGCTCACCAGAAACACAAGTTATGAAGCAGCGGTCTAAAGACCGCTGCTCCATAACCTGTCTGTCTGCTCTGAGGTGGCGGACAGGCATTGCCGGAAATCAACCCAATCCAATACGATTGGGTTGATTTACACCCCCTGATAGCGGCCAATTGGCCGTTAATCTGCAGGGGGCTGTATTGCACCAGCAGTTCACAAGAACTGCTGGTGCAATGATAAATTTATCGATGTGCAGCGGACATAATCCGCAATATCAGATCATGTCCGCTCGCACATTAATAAATAGGCCCCTTAGAGTCAATGACAGAATTAAAAAGTAAAAAAAAACAATGAAAAGTTTGTGTTTAACAGAGTAACAACTCTGGGGAAAAAAACTGTTCCATAGCCTGTCTTTCTTGCCATACAGACTCCTACATCACCTCCCAGATGGTAAGAGGGCAAATAATCATTGACTAGCATGGGAAGAATCACTAATGATACAGCAAGCCTTTTGGAGACTTCGACTGCGCTGGAGGTCCTCAATAAGAGGTAACTGAACACCAATGATATATTGGGCTGTTTTTTACCACCTGTTGCAAAGCCCTTCGGTCAGAGTTAGTACAATTGTTGTACCACACTGTAATACAATTGGTTATAATACTCTGAATGGTACAACGGTACCCTCCAGTACTGAGGGAGATTGAAAATGTGCGTGAGTATAGGGGTAAGGGTAGTCGAAAGGGAGGGGAGTAGTTGTGAGTGGATGGTATTGAGGGGACAGGTAGTGAGGTGAGAGGACAGTATAAGGGCAGAACCTCTTCCTCAGTAACAGGGCAAAATAGCTCAAGTTATGGCTTTGTGGGTTTTGGATAATTGTGAGCTTTTGAGGGGTTGTAGACTGTTGCTATGTTAAGAGATTCTTTCATTTCTGATGGAATTAATTTTGTTGTTGAAGTGGCTGACAAAATCTTGAGCTGAGAGAGAAGTTATAATAGGAGGTGGAGGTGGACGTGGAAAAGTATTAAAAGTGGAGAACAGATGTTTTTTTGGTTGAAGAAAGAGTAGAGATAAGAGTAGAGAAGTAGTCTTGCTAAGAGATGTTTAAAGCAGAAAAGTAGGAATTCAAGACAAAGTTGTAGGGAAGAAATTCAGCTGAACACCAAGATTTTCTCCAGTGTTGCTCAACAGTGCGGGAACATCTGCATAAGTAGCGTGTCAGAGGAGTATGCCATGGCTGAGGATACGTTTGTGACTTCTGTACTATGGTAGGAGGGGCCAAATTGTCAAGGACCAATGTAAGGGTGGAATTGTAGTGGCAGATAGATTAGTCAGGGCAGGAAAAGGAGGAGATGGAAGAGAGCAGAGATTTGAGAGAGTTTCAGAGATGTTGCTGATCTAGTAACTTAATCCTTGTGTGTAGTTTGGTGTTAGGAGTAGATGGAGGGAGAGGGTGGCTATTTGCGTGCTTCGGATGTAGCGCTTGTATTACAAGTTGAAAATAAATGTGATCGCTTGAGCACAAATTTAATTTAACATGTGTCGGGATAGTGCTACCTCTGGTTAACTGTTTTCGCAAAAGAAAACAGTGTCACAAAATACATAAAAAATACATTTAACAGTACAGTTGCACTCATAATAACACCATCTAATAAAATTGACATTACCCAAGCGGCTGTGGAAAAGCACAATGTAACATGATAAATCTTCTCAGAGTGCATTGAGTCACCGCATCCAACATACAGTATATATTTTATGCACTGTAATTCACACCTCTTCACTATCGTTTTTGCCTCCACCTTGGGGGTTTAAGAAGGGTGAATGCCAGAGGATCGGTGGCACACCTTCCTTGAACCCCCAGGCAGAGGCAAAAAAAATTGTGTAGATGGGGGAATTACATAGGCTTTACCCACAGCCTCTTGGGTAATGTCAGGTTTACCCGGGGAATCCTAGGCTTACCCGGATCTTGGACTTTACCAGTAACAAAAGTAGCACATAAAAGCACAGATGTATTTAGCCTAAATACATCTGTTTTTATGTGCTACTCTTTGGACCCCCTTGGGTTTCATTTTATCCTAAGTGGATTACAATGAAACATTGGATTTTACTTTGCCTCTGGAGAAGTTTCTTTCTTTTTGATGATTGTATCCGGACCAGGGACCTGAGGGAGCTCACAATTCTCCTGTCAGAGCAGTGGATTTTCCATTTTTGAGCTGAACTACAGTGATTGGCTCAGAACGATCATGTGATCGGACACACCTCCATAGGAGTTGGACGCCACTACCAGTGGATGCTTTTTGAATTCAGAAGCAGAGATTTCAACATGGCAGCTACCGAGCATGCACACCAAGGAGCGGTGAGTGGACACAGCTATAAGCTGTTTAGCACAGGCTGCTTTTGGGGTTCCACTCCCGCTGGTGTCGGCGTGTGATAGAGATATCTGTATCTATGCACAGCTGAAAGAGACGGTTAGCTTTGGGTTGGTAATACTCGCACTTATGTTGAACTGTGTTTGTACTATCCGTTTTCTGCAACAACTATCTATAAAGACTGCTGAATATTGTCCATTACGCATATCAAGGGATTCTTGAGAGTGGGATACAGATGTCATTTGGGACTCCATGAGGTTGTGCATCTTGCAATCCCTTTCTCTTGCTATATATATATATATATATATATATATATATATATATATATATATATATATATATATATATATATATATTTATATTTACAGTGGATATAAAAAGTCTACACATCCCTGTTAAAATGTCAGGTTTCTGTGATATAAAAAAAAATGAGACAAAGATAAATAATTTCAGAACTTTTTCCACCTTTAATGTGACCAATAAACTGTACAACTCAATTGAAAAACAAACTGAAATCGTTTAGGTGGAGGGAAGTAAAATAAAAAATAAAATAATATGGTTGCATAAGTGTGCCCACCCTTAAACTAATACTCTTTTGAAGCACCTTTTGATTTTATTACAGCACTCAGTCTATTTGGGTATGAGTCTATCAGCATGGCACATCCCACTCTTCTTTGCAAAAAACTCCAAATCTGTCAGATTGCGAGGGTATCTCATGTGCACAGCTCTCTTCAGATCACCTCACAGATTTCCACTCAGATTCAAGTCTGGGTTCTGGCTGGGCCATTCCAAAACTTTAATCTTCTTCTGGTGAAGCCATTCCTTTGCTGATTTGAATGTATGCTTTGGGTTGTTGTCATGCTGAAAGATGAAGTTTCTCTTCATGTTCAGCTTTCTAGCAGAAGCCTAAAGGTTTTGTGCCAATATTGACTGGTATTTGGAACTGTTCATAATTCTCTCTACCTTGACTAAGGCCCCAGTTCCAGCTAAAGAAAAACAGCCCCAAAGCATGATGCTGCCACCACAATGCTTCGCTGTGGGTATGGTGTTCTTTTGGTGATGTGCAGTGTTGTTTTTGCGCCAAACATATCTTTTGGAATTATGGCCAAAAAGTTAAACCTTGGTTTTATCAGACCATAACACCTTTTCCCACATGCCTTTGGGAGACTTTAGATTTGTTTTTGCAAAATTTAGCCGGGCTTCGATGTTTTTATTCATAAGAAAAAGCTTCCGTCTTGCCACTCTACCCCATAGCCCAGACATATGAAGAATACGGGAGATTGTTGTCACATGTACCACACAGCCAGTACTTGCCATATATTCCTTTAATGTTGCTGTATGCCTATTGGCAGCCTCCCAGACCAGTTTTCTTCTCGTCTTTTTATCAATTTTGCACGGTCATCCAGTTCTTGGTAATGTCACTGTTGCGCCATATTTTCGATGACTGTCTTCACTGTGTTCCATGGTATATCTAATGCCTTGGAATTTATTTTGTACCCTTCTCCTGACTGATAACTTTTGACAACAATGAGATCCCTCTGATGCTTTGGAAGCTCTCTGTGGACCATGGCTTTTGCTGTAGGATGCGACTAAAAAAATGTCAGGAAAGACCTACTAGAACAGCTGAACTTTATTTGGGGTTAATCAGAGGCACTTTAAATGATAGCAGGTGTATACTGACTCCTATTTAACATGGTTTTGAATGTGATTGCTTAATTCTAAACACAGCTATATGCACTTATGCAACCACATTATTTTAGTTTTTTGTTTTGTTTACTTCCCTCCACCCAGTTATAAGAGGGTGTGCACATTTATGCAACCACATTATTTTAGTTTTTTTGTTTACTTCCCTCCACCTAAAAGATTTCAGTTTTTTTTCAATTGAGTTGTACAGTTTATAGGTCACATTAAAGGTGGAAAAAGTTCTGAAATGATTTATCTTTGTTTTATATATATATATATATATATATATATATATATATATATATATATATACAGGGAGTGCAGAATTATTAGGCAAATTAGTATTTTGACCACATCATCCTCTTTATGCATGTTGTCTTACTCCAAGCTGTATAGGCTCGAAAGCCTACTACCAATTAAGCATATTAGGTAATGTGCATCTCTGTAATGAGAAGGGGTGTGGTCTAATGACATCAACACCCTATATCAGGTGTGCATAATTATTAGGCTACTTCCTTTCCTTTGGCAAAATGGGTCAAAAGAAGGACTTGACAGGCTCAGAAAAGTCAAAAATAGTGAGATATCTTGCAGAGGGATGCAGCACTCTTAAAATTGCAAAGCTTCTGAAGCGTGATCATCGAACAATCAAGCGTTTCATTCAAAATAGTCAACAGGGTTGCAAGAAGCGTGTGGAAAAACCAAGGCGCAAAATAACTGCCCATGAACTGAGAAAAGTCAAGCGTGCAGCTGCCAAGATGCCACTTGCCACCAGTTTGGCCATATTTCAGAGCTGCAACATCACTGGAGTGCCCAAAAGCACAAGGTGTGCAATACTCAGAGACATGGCCAAGGTAAGAAAGGCTGAAAGACGACCACCACTGAACAAGACACACAAGCTGAAACGTCAAGACTGGGCCAAGAAATATCTCAAGACTGATTTTTCTAAGGTTTTATGGACTGATGAAATGAGAGTGAGTCTTGATGGGCCAGATGGATGGGCCCATGGCTGGATTGGTAAAGGGCAGAGAGCTCCAGTCCGACTCAGACGCCAGCAAGGTGGAGGTGGGCTTTGGGCTGGTATCATCAAAGATGAGCTTGTGGGGCCTTTTCGGGTTGAGGATGGAGTCAAGCTCAACTCCCAGTCCTACTGCCAGTTTCTGGAAGACACCTTCTTCAAGCAGTGGTACAGGAAGAAGTCTGCATCCTTCAAGAAAAACATGATTTTCATGCAGGACAATGCTCCATCACACGCGTCCAAGTACTCCACAGCGTGGCTGGCAAGAAAGGGTATAAAAGAAGAAAATCTAATGACATGGCCTCCTTGTTCACCTGATCTGAGCCCCATTGAGAACCTGTGGTCCATCATCAAATGTGAGATTTACAAGGAGGGAAAACAGTACACCTCTCTGAACAGTGTCTGGGAGGCTGTGGTTGCTGCTGCACGCAATGTTGATGGTGAACAGATCAAAACACTGACAGAATCCATGGATGGCAGGCTTTTGAGTGTCCTTGCAAAGAAAGGTGGCTATATTGGTCACATTATTTTAGTTTTTTTGTATATACTAATATATTAAAATAATATTAATGAGTTTTTTGGGTTCATTGAGAACATGGCTGTTGTTCAATAATAAAATTAATCCTCAAAAATACAACTTGCCTAATAATTCTGCACTCCCTGTATATGTATATATATATATATATATATATATATATATATATATATATATATATACATTGGAGACATTTGCCGTCAAGTAGATGAAAACATCTAAAAGCATATTTTCTTTACATAGCAGAATGTGTTCTAGCTGTATTTATAAATATATTCATATATATATATATATATATATATATATATATATATATATATATACCTATCTATAGTCATACAGATATATAGATATAGATACATATTGTACCAAAATACCATCAGATATATGTAAAATATGTATTTATGAATAAATAGAGCATAATCCTCTATGTGAATAGTTTAGAATGTGAAATATTAATATTTTCATGTCGGGTTAGCTCACTTGTAAAAATGTGATCAGGTTTACACGCAAGTAGAGTGCTACTTTTCCCCCCAGGCGTTATTTGGAGTTCTGTTTTTCACACATTTCAGGTTAGCGCGCAAGCAAAAACTCTTTTTACTTTCAACTTGTAATACCGCAAAGAGCTTACTTCTAGTGGAGTTAGAGCGGGAGCAATAAATATCACTCCACTCGTAACCTAGCCCTGTTTGATATTCTTTGCGATAATAGGAGCGCAAGACAACGCACACTGAGCCACTTGTAATTTAGCGTCAAATTTCAAGGAGTATTTAACATAGGAGGTTCATTAAAACAAATTATGACTAAAGTTATTTAGGGAGACTAGAGAGAAATGCACTCACAGGAACGAACAACCAGCTCAATATCATTGTTAGCCTGTTCTATGGCGATTCACCACCTGAGTGCAACTTCTTTTAGCCCAGTAATGCTTTTCACAGAGTAGAATTCAGTCCAGCACCAAAATACCAGGCAACTCCTCTCTGAACAAGGAACACAGCAACCCCAGACGATCATTTCGGCCTTCATTGGGCCTCGTCAGTGAGGTGTAGCAATATTCCTCTAAGCACACTGAGCAAGGGGTCCACATCTGGGTTACCCTTTTTCACATAGGGAGACTAGAGAGAAATGCACTCACAGGAACAAACAACCAGCTCAATATCATTGTTAGCCTGTTCTATGGTGATTCACCACCTGGGTGCAACTACAGGAGAGTAGAATTCTCCTGTAGTATATCAGTCTGACCCCGCCCATTAAGGCCATTCCAGCGCCGAAATACCAGGCAACTCCTCTCTGAACAAGGAACACAGCAACCCCAGACGATCATTTCGGCCTTCATTGGGCCTCATCAGTAAGGTGTAGCAGTATTCCTCTAAGCACACTGAGCAAGGGGTCCACGTCTGAGTTGCGCTTTTTCACATAGGGAGACTAGAGAGAAATGCACTCACAGGAACAAACAACCAGCTAAATATCATTGTTAGCCTGTTCTATGGTGATTCACCACCTGGGTGCAACTTCTTTTAGCCCAGTAATGCTTTTCACAGAGTAGAATTCTCCAGTAGTATATCAGTCTGACCCCGCCCATTACGGCCAGTCCAGTGCCGAAATACCAGGCAACTCCTCTCTGAACAAGGAACACAGCAACCCCAGAAGATCATTTCGTCCTTCATTCGGCCTCGTCAGTGAGGTGTAGCAGTATTCCTCTAAGCACACTGAGCAAGGGGTCCACGTCTGGGTTACCCATTTTCACATAGGGAGACTAGAGAGAAATGCACTCACAGGAACAAACAACCAGCTCAATATCATTGTTAGCCTGTTCTATGGGGATTCACCACCTGGGTGCAACTTCTTTTAGCCCAGTAATGCTTTTCACAGAGTAGAATTCTCCTGTAGTATATCAGTCTGACCCCGCCCATTACGGACAGTCCAGCGCCGAAATACCAGGCAACTCCTCTCTGAACAAGGAACACAGCAACCCCAGAAGATCGTTTCGGCCTTCATTGGGCCTCGTCAGTGAGGTGTAGCAGTATTCCTCTAAGCACACTGAGCAAGGGGTCCACGTCTGGGTTACCCTTTTTCACATAGGGAGACTAGAGAGAAATGCACTCACAGGAACAAACAACCAGCTCAATATCATTGTTAGCCTGTTCTATGGCGATTCACCACCTGGGTGCAACTTCTTTTAGCCCAGTAATGCTTTTCACAGAGTAGAATTCTCCTGTAGTATATCAGTCTGACCCCGCCCATTACGGCAACTCCTCTCTGAACAAGGAACACAGCAACCCCAGACGGTTGTTTCGGCCTTCATTGGGCCTCGTCAGTGAGGTGTAGCAGTATTCCTCTAAGCACACTGAGCAAGGGGTCCACGTCTGGGTTACCCTTTTTCACATAGGGAGACTAGAGAGAAATGCACTCACAGGAACGAACAACCAGCTCAATATCATTATTAGCCTGTTCTATGGTGATTCACCACATGGGTGCAACTTCTTTTAGCCCAGTAATGCTTTTCACAGAGTAGAATTCTCCTTTAGTATATCAGTCTGACCCCACCCATTACGACCAGTCTAGTGCCGAAATATCAGGCAACTCCTCTCTGAACAAGGAACACAGCAACCCCAGACGATCGTTTCGGCCTTCATTGGGCCTCGTCAGTGAGGTGTAGCAGTATTCCTCTAAGCACACTGAGCAAGGGGTCCACGCCTGGGTTACCCATTTTCACATAGGGAGACTAGAGAGAAATGCACTCACAGGAACAAACAACCAGCTCAATATCATTGTTAGCCTGTTCTATGGGGATTCACCACCTGGGTGCAACTTCTTTTAGCCCAGTAATGCTTTTCACAGAGTAGAATTCTCCTGTAGTATATCAGTCTGACCCCGCCCATTACGGCCAGTCCAGCGCCGAAATACCAGGCAACTCCTCTCTGAACAAGGAACACAGCAACCCCAGAAGATCGTTTCGGCCTTCATTGGGCCTCGTCAATGAGGTGTAGCAGTATTCCTCTAAGCACACTGAGCAAGGGGTCCGCGTCTGGGTTACCCTTTTTCACATAGGGAGACTAGCGAGAAATGCACTCAAAGGAACGAACAACCAGCTCAATATCATTGTTAGCCTGTTCTATGGCAATTCACCACCTGGGTGCAACTTCTTTTAGCCCAGTAATGCTTTTCACAGAGTAGAATTCTCCTGTAGTATATCAGTCTGACCCCGCCCATTACGGCCAGTCCAGCACCGAAATACCAGGCAACTCCTCTCTGAACAAGGAACACAGCAAACCCAGACGATCGTTTCGGCCTTCATTGGGCCTCGTCAGTGAGGTGTAGCAGTATTCCTCTAAGCACACTGAGCCACTGAGCCACTTGTACTTTAGCGTCAAATTTCAAGGAGTATTTGACATAGGAGGTTCATTAAAACAAATTATGACTGAAGTTATTTCATAGAGTTTCCACTCTAGCTTAACATTTTAAGTATGCCACCTAGTGGTTGAAGTAAAATCTACAGTATATTTCCTTAAAGGACCATTAAATACAGTATAAGTGCATACCAAAAAGACAATGCCATATCATTTACTCTGATTCTCAAATAAGCAGTAGATTTTTTTCTGACAATTTTTTTTCTCCCCAGTTGCTGACTCCCTGAAAAAAAAATTGTTTCATGTGATAGCTATCAACCAATCACAGACTAGAATATGTATGCACCGTGAAAAATGCTCAGTAGTAGCTAGAGCCTCAGGAAGATTGCATATAAAAAGATTGTGCAAAATTTGAAAATGGAAGTAAATTGGAAAGTCTCTTAAAATTGCGTGTTCTTTTGGAATCATAAAAGTTTAATTTTGACTGTAGTGTCCCTTTAATTCTGTAAGAAATGATCTCTTAAATAATATTTTTTTTGCTCAACTTTTTAAACTTTTATATGCAAAACTTGAATTTATTTAGAGACAACTTTCTTTCATATTTAAGAATAAGCAATAGTCGCGGGGGGCAATATTTTGCTGCTCCTTGAAAAATCACACACCCGACTTGCTGCCTCTCTTGTTTTTATTTATGTTTAATTATAAAGAATACAGATTGCCGTTACAACACAAAAACATAAACTATTCATCTTATTTATGTACAATGTGTTCAAGGGCAGCCTCTAAGTTAATACCATGCCATTAGGGTTGACTTACTATATACTTCAGTAACAGGCTGCATTTTCCTGACAACTTCTTTATTACATTTCCTAATTCACCAGATGGTTTGAGTGCTGGGAAAAGGGATCTTTTTCAGTAAGAAAGTGTCCCCTTCATGTTGCGGTATGACACTTTTAAATACTGCATATGTAATAATATATATTTCGGGCAAATCATTTGTTGGTTTGGGTGCCTTCTCTAGAGATCTTGTTGGTCTCCTTATGCCTCCTTGTTACTCATAGGCTCTCCATTCTAAATAAATGTACCTTATTTCAATAAATGTAACCTTCAATTGGTACCATTATCTCTACTCTTAGTTGCTACATACAAAAGTCATTTTAGGTTCAAAATGCTCTGAGATGAGCTGGTCTTCTAGAACTTCTTTTTAAGCAATAGGGTGGTGTAGGATCTAGAACAGCATATGGCATAACAGGTAAAACATTTGGTGGGGCAGCATGTAGGCTAGTAGGGTCTACAGTAGGTCCAAGTGGATGAGTAACTGCTGAAGCAATAGCTGCCCCAACAAGGTGACCTTTTAATCTCTGCAAAGAGAGGGGATTGGGTACACCACCACCATTGTTTTATTACTTATCATTATGAATTTCTTATGTGGTTGCTCTTGTAACAGACAACACTGGATAGCCACATAGATGGCTGACTTCTCCATTAAAAGAGATGTCACTTTTAACTCAAAATGATGACACTAGTAAATATTTTTTTGAGCTCAGTGTGTTGTAAAAATCACCTAGTAGAGAAGTGATTGCTATTTTAATTACTGAATTGATAGTGTGTAATATATTTATAAGGCCAAAAGTATGTGGACACCTGACCATAACATTATTTCACTAATTATGTTTTATAAATGTTTTTGTAAATAACATAAGTCACCAGTGAGTGGAGGGATTTATTTCTAACACAGTGAGCATAAGCTACAGAACAGAGAGTTATTCCCTGACATCACCAAGTATCAACAAAATACTTTTATTTAGCTTGTGTTATGTTTCTGGTGTATGCAGATGATGGTGGCATATGAACATGGGCATCCACAGAAATTTCTCCAGGGAGGAAATGTGAAATATGCTCAGACAATATATATATATAAAATGAATAAAAAAACAGGGGTTGAAAATGATCACAAAATACTACTAATCCTAGTCTGTGATACAGAGATATTAATGAGTTAAAGGGACATTCCACAACAAAATTGTTATTGTTTAAAAAGATAGATAATCATTTTATTCCCCAGTTTTGCATAACCAACACTGTTATATTAATATACTTTTTACCTTTGTGATTACTTTGTATCTAAGCCTCTGCACACTGCCCCCTTATCTCAGATCTTTTGACAGACTTGCATTTTAGCCAATCAGTGCTGACTCATAAATAACTCCATGAGAGTGAGCACAATGTTATCTATATGACACATGTGAACTAGCAGTGTCTAACTGTGACAAACTGTTAAAATGCACTGAGATAAGAGGCAGTTCAATGACTTAGAAATTTGCATATGAGCCTACCTAGGTTTAGCTTTCAACAAAGAATACCAAAATAACAAAGCAAATTTGATGATAAATGTAAATTGGAAAGTTGTTTAAAATTGAATGTCCTATCTGAATCATGAAAGTTTAATTTTGACTAGACTGTCCCTTTAACCACTATGGAAATATTGAACTATTTTACACCCACCAACTTCCTGTCCTATAGACAAAGCAATGAGTTTACCACTATAGCAGTAGAGAACGGTTTTACACCCCTTGACTGCTGGGAAAACACAAAGATAAAAATATAAGTTTAAAAATATTTTCAAATGATATAAAACTCTAACTTGTCAATGGAAGCAAAACAGCCGTACCCTTTTGAATTACCCCTGTAGCAGTTTATAAAATGCTGGTTATTTATTTATTTTTAATGCCCACATCCACACACTGTGCTTTTTTCTTCTATTACACAGGTGTTGCCAGGTACATATGCTCTGTGCAGTGAGCACGCTGACCAATCAGCACCTTATAATGACAATTAAATGTTTAAAAAGGCTAAAGTAGCATTTTTATGTTAACATATTGAATATGGAGCAGGTTCTCATCAGATCTTTCTAGTAGTAACTAGGTTAAAACAGATATAAGGATTGTCCTCAGATCCAGATAACAAATATTGCTGTTCTTTTTTATTACTCATAGTCAACAGATAAAACCACAGAAAAAAAAGTAGAAAGCACATAGGTGTCAAATTCTGAATTTGAAACATACATGAAAATATAATTTACGTGGTCCACTCTATTTTCCCCATTATCTCTCTCTCTGTCACACTATTTTTCTGTGTCTTTGTGCTTTTCTTTTTCTTTTATGCTGTTTCTCCCCTTTCCCTCTGTATCTCCCTTTTTCCATTTAGCAATATATGTTGGTGAATACTTTATGCAGATAACTTGGTTTTAGGAATAATAATTTAGTTCATCTTCAAAATTATAAAGGCCATGTGGACACATTAAACATTGATCTGTGTTTTTTCAAGCACTGCAGTACAAATGTAAACAATAAGGCACTGAATTAGACCAAACAGATAGATACCTTCTTAAATAAATCCAATTTCTCATATCACCCTCCTCCCCACAGAACTGCCAGAGCAATTGCTGTACATTTACGTACAGGAAAGACTCTAGCTTGTTGTTGTCACTGGTGAAGATGCTGCCCAGCATGCAATGAACAAGCATTCCCTCACTTTATTAAGACCCCTTGCTGTGACAAGGCGCTAGGGAGCACCTGAACCATTTATCTGATTGGTTGTGCATCCTGTCACTCACAGAGACACGGGCCAATCAGATGGGCACTGTAATTTACCCATCTTCATTATTTGTTTTTGCCTCTGCCTGGAAGGTTGGGGGGAGCCCCGCCAATCCTTTGGCATCCACCCCAAGTGAACCTTGGGGAATGAGGTTTACAAGGGGGGTGAAGCCCCCCTTGAACCGCTCAGGTGGAGCCAAAAATAGATAGTGAAGATGGAACGGACCAATCAGATCATACATAGGAGATAGGCGCTAATGCATGATCTGATTCGCCCCTGACAACCAATCGGATATGGATTTGGGTTCTCAGTAGCGCCTTCATTGCTGTGTGTGAGGGGGGGAAGCTGCTGTGGAGAGGAAGGGAAATAATACATGCTGGGAATTGGAGTCCAAAACTGCATTCATACAATACTGAGAAGCAAATGGGGAATTATAAATTGCAGAGTGCTTTTTAACTCCCAGAATACTTTGCTTCTTCCTCTAAAATGGAATTACAATAAGAAGATTAAAAGTCAAACAGACATTCTATTGTCTCCCCCCCCCTGCAGTTTTACTTCAGGAGGGGAGAAAAATGTAGGGGGGGGGGCAGATGCCCCTTCTTGCCCCCCCTCTGGACGCCCATGGATGTGAACATCTGTGTGTTTTTGGGGAAATAGCTCCAAAAGAGCCCTATACCCTTTATTGTGAACCTCCATGGGGATGCAGGTGATCTCCTTCCAATTCCTCAATCAGAAAAGGAAACACCCTTTTTCAAATATTTAAAGTAATTGAAGGAAGATATAGTAACTCACAGCTGTGGCAGCTTATGCATAAAACACCTCCCTGATCTCTAGTAGTGTGTTTAGTATCCTAGTAATGATCACATGTATCCTAGGTGATTATATGGTCAATCATTTGAAAGAGATGATTAACCTCCATTTTGAAACAAGTGGTAACTTGACCCTTTAAGTGGCATCAGGACCAAGATTAAAAAAAAAAAACCCTCTGTTTTCCACATAAGAAGCAATAGAAAACACCTCTGAAAATAGGAAACTATGAACAGTCATGTTCCCTGCAAACATTCTAAACAAGTTGATCATGAGCAGAGGCGTAACTAGAAAACACAGGGCCCAGGTGCAAGAATCTAAGAAGGGCCCCCCACTGCAAAAAAAGTGAATTTGATACATATCTTTTATACTTTTTTTTTTCTCATTTAACACAGAAAAAAAATGTGAATCAGATTACGTCTGCAAAAGGAGGTACCCTGTGCCCACAGTCTGTGAGATGGTCTGATCCCCTATTACTGTATATAGTGACCCACCAGTACTGTATATAGTGAGTCAGTGACACAGTCTGTAATCTGCCAGTGAGATGGCTGGCCTGACCCTACCTGCCCCAGTACTTTATAAAGTGACCACAGTAGTCTGTAACATGGTCCAGCCCCCCGTACTGTATATAGTGGTACTGTATAGACTGACACTGTTTACCCCCCACCCCCACATGCTGTAGTAACAAGGTCTGTAATTTGCTGGTTACACAAACATACACACACACATACATGCATAAATACACACACAGTCACATACATACATACACACATAAACACCAATGGGTAAAACAGAAACACTAACCCCCACTAACCCTTGGGTAAATAAATAACATAGTCAGAAGAGCAATCTAAGGCCTAGATTTAGAGTTGGGCGGTAGCTGTCAAAACCAGGTTCACCGATCGATCCAGAAGAGCTCCTCCGATCAGCCAATCAGATTGAGTTCGCATTCTATTGGCTGATCGGAACAGCCAATAGAATGCAAGCTCAATCTGATTGGCTGATTGAATCAGCCAATCGGATTGAACTTGATTCTGATTGGCTGATTCCATCAGCCAATCAGAATTTTCCTACCTTAATTCTGATTGGCTGATAGAATCCTATCAGCCAATCAGAATTCGAGGGACGCCATCTTGGATGACGTCCCTTAAAGGAACCGTCATTCGTCGGGAAGTCGTCGGTGAAGATGGATGTTCCGCGTCGGCGGGATGAACATGGATCCGGAAGAAAGAAGATTGAAGATGCCGTTGATAGAAGACTTCAGCCGGATCATGTACCTCTTCAGCTCCCGCTTGGATGAAGACTTCAGCCAGATCATGGACATCTTCAGCCCCCCGCTTGGGCTTGGATCAAGACATCGGAGGAGCTCTTCTGGATCGATCGGTGAACCTGGTATGGTGAAGATAAGGTAGGAAGATCTTCAGGGGCTTAGTGTTAGGTTTATTTAAGGGGGGTTTGGGTTAGATTAGGGGTATGTGGGTGGTGGGTTGTAATTTTGGGGGGGGGGGTATTGTATGTGTTTTTTTTACAGGCAAAAGAGCTGAATTCTTTGGGGCATGCCCCGCAAAGGGCCCTGTTCAGGGCTGGTAAGGTAAAAGAGCTTTGAACTTTTGTAATTTAGAATAGGGTAGGGCATTTTTTTATTTTGGGGGGCTTTGTTATTTTATTAGGGGGCTTAGAGTAGGTGTAATTAACTCACAGCTGTGGCAGCTGTGGCAGCTTATGCATAAAACACCTCCCTGATCTCTAGTAGTGTGTTTAGTATCCTAGTAATGATCACATGTATCCTAGGTGATTATATGGTCAATCATTTGAAAGAGATGATTAACCTCCATTTTGAAACAAGTGGTAACTTGACCCTTTAAGTGGCATCAGGACCAAGATTAAAAAAAAAAAAACCTCTGTTTTCCACATAAGAAGCAATAGAAAACACCTCTGAAAATAGGAAACTATGAACAGTCATGTTCCCTGCAAACATTCTAAACAAGTTGATCATGAGCAGAGGCGTAACTAGAAAACACAGGGCCCAGGTGCAAGAATCTAAGAAGGGCCCCCCACTGCAAAAAAAGTGAATTTGATACATATCTTTTATACTTTTTTTTTTCTCATTTAACACAGAAAAAAAATGTGAATCAGATTACGTCTGCAAAAGGAGGTACCCTGTGTCCACAGTCTGTGAGATGGTCTGATCCCCTATTACTGTATATAGTGACCCACCAGTACTGTATATAGTGAGTCAGTGACACAGTCTGTAATCTGCCAGTGAGATGGCTGGCCTGACCCTACCTGCCCCAGTACTTTATAAAGTGACCACAGTAGTCTGTAACATGGTCCAGCCCCCCGTACTGTATATAGTGGTACTGTATAGACTGACACTGTTTACCCCCCACCCCCACATGCTGTAGTAACAAGGTCTGTAATTTGCTGGTTACACAAACATACACACACACATACATGCATAAATACACACACAGTCACATACATACATACACACATAAACACCAATGGGTAAAACAGAAACACTAACCCCCACTAACCCTTGGGTAAATAAATAACATAGTCAGAAGAGCAATCTAAGGCCTAGATTTAGAGTTGGGCGGTAGCTGTCAAAACCAGGTTCACCGATCGATCCAGAAGAGCTCCTTCGATCAGCCAATCAGATTGAGCTCGCATTCTATTGGCTGATCGGAACAGCCAATAGAATGCAAGCTCAATCTGATTGGCTGATTGAATCAGCCAATCGGATTGAACTTGATTCTGATTGGCTGATTCCATCAGCCAATCAGAATTTTCCTACCTTAATTCTGATTGGCTGATAGAATCCTATCAGCCAATCAGAATTCGAGGGACGCCATCTTGGATGACGTCCCTTAAAGGAACCGTCATTCGTCGGGAAGTCGTCGGTGAAGATGGATGTTCCGCGTCGGCGGGATGAACATGGATCCGGAAGAAAGAAGATTGAAGATGCCGTTGATAGAAGACTTCAGCCGGATCATGTACCTCTTCAGCTCCCGCTTGGATGAAGACTTCAGCCAGATCATGGACATCTTCAGCCCCCCGCTTGGGCTTGGATCAAGACATCGGAGGAGCTCTTCTGGATCGATCGGTGAACCTGGTATGGTGAAGATAAGGTAGGAAGATCTTCAGGGGCTTAGTGTTAGGTTTATTTAAGGGGGGTTTGGGTTAGATTAGGGGTATGTGGGTGGTGGGTTGTAATTTTGGGGGGGGGGTATTGTATGTGTTTTTTTTACAGGCAAAAGAGCTGAATTCTTTGGGGCATGCCCCGCAAAGGGCCCTGTTCAGGGCTGGTAAGGTAAAAGAGCTTTGAACTTTTGTAATTTAGAATAGGGTAGGGCATTTTTTTATTTTGGGGGGCTTTGTTATTTTATTAGGGGGCTTAGAGTAGGTGTAATTAGTTTAAAATTGTTGTAATATTTTTCTGATGTTTGTAAATATTTTTTTATTTTTTGTAACTTAGTTCTTTTTTATTTTTTGTACTTTAGTTAGTTTATTTCATTGTATTTATTTGTAGATATTGTATTTAATTAATGTATTGATAGTGTAGTTTTAGGTTTAATTGTAGGCAATTGTAGGTATTTTATTTAATTAATTTATTGATAGTGTAGTGTTAGGTTTAATTGTAACTTAGGTTAGGATTTATTTTACAGGTAATTTTGTAATTATTTTAACTATTTTAGCTATTAAATAGTTCTTAACTATTTAATAGCTATTGTACCTGGTTAAAATAAATACAAAGTTACCTGTAAAATAAATATAAATCCTAAAATAGCTATAATATAATTATAATTTATATTGTAGCTATATTAGGATTTATTTTACAGGTAAGTATTTAGCTTTAAATAGGAATAATTTATTTAATAAGAGTTAATTTATTTTGTTAGATTTAAATTATATTTAACTTAGGGGGGTGTTAGTGTTAGGGTTAGACTTAGCTTTAGGGGTTAATACATTTATTAGAATAGCGGTGAGCTCCAGTCGGCAGATTAGGGGTTAATGTTTGAAGTTAGGTGTCGGCGATGTTAGGGAGGGCAGATTAGGGGTTAATACTATTTATTATAGGGTTAGTGAGGCGGGTTAGGGGTTAATAACTTTATTATAATAGCGGTGCGGTCCGGTGCAGATTAGGGGTTAATAAGTGTAGGCAGGTGGAGGCGACGTTGGGGGGGGGGCAGATTAGGGGTTAATAAATATAATATAGGGGTCGGCGGTGTTAGGGACAGCAGATTAGGGGTACATAGGGATAATGTAAGTAGCGGCGGTATATGGAGCGGCAGATTAGGGGTTAATAATAATATGTAGGGGTCAGCGATAGCGGGGGCGGCAGATTAGGGCTTAATAAGTGTAAAGTTAGGGGTGTTTAGACTCGGGGTACATGTTAGAGTGTTAGGTGCAGACGTAGGAAGTGTTTCCCCATAGCAAACAATGGGGCTGCGTTAGGAGCTGAACGCGGCTTTTTTGCAGGTGTTAGGTTTTTTTTCAATTCAAACAGCCCCATTGTTTTCTATGGGGGAATCGTGCACGAGCACGTTTTTGAAGCTGGCCGCGTCCATAAGCACCGCTGGTATCGAGAGTTGAAGTTGCATTAAATATGCTATACGCTCCTTTTTTGGAGCCTAACGCAGCCATTCTGTGAACTCTCAATACCAGCGGTATTTAAAAGGTGCGGCCAGAAAAAAAGCATGCGTAGCTAACGCACCCCTTTGGCCGCAGAACTCTAAATCTAAGCGTAGCGTTTAGTTGTAGAAAAAGATTGTTGATTGGAGGTAGATTGAAACTCAAGTTTCTTGTGTGTCACAAAATTGCACATATTACAACTTTTTTGTTACATTTATAACTCCCCAAATGTACACAAATGGGGTTGTAGAGGATATAACACAACCGCCAAAAAAGAAATCTATCCAAATATAACCTATCTGATCATGAATATAGACTATTAGGTAGAGGTTTATCCTTTTGCCCTTCCAGTAACCACTCTACATTTGAGCTGTATGTTGACACTAATAGGTATATTAGAAAATTATCTTTACAAAAATATCATGCTCAAAAGAAACTTAAACACAGTTTACTGTCCAATTCTAACAGATACTATGTCTACTCAAAGTAAACAACCTACTATTTATATCTATCCAGATACACTAACAGAGCAACTACTTGATGGTATTATATACAGTAACAAAACACGAATATATAACTTTACCCCCAATCTTAAATACGAGAGACATTTGTCTCAATTTAGGGACATGGTTATTAATGATGAAACGTACTAAAAATTCTATCAAAAAACATAATCTCAATCATCATGAGAGAATGGCTGTTAACAAACTTGTCAATATGCCAGATTTGATCATCCGTGAGGCTGACAAGGGTGGGGGAATTGTGTTACAAAATCGATCTATGTGGCAGAAGCCAATCATATACTTAATGATATAGATTGCTACACTACTTTATGATGTGACCCTACTCACAAATATCTTAAATCTCTAGTAGATCTTATAGAAGGATGATTTAAAGAAAATCTTCTTACTAAAAAAGAAAAAGATTACATTATTCCCCTAAAACCAAATGTGGCATTTTACTACCACTTGCCAAAAGTACATAAAAATAAAACTAACCCCCCTGACCGCCCAATAATTGCAGGGATTGGAAGCCTCACGGATAATTTATCTTCATACATCATTTTTTATTTACAAAAATATGTGGTTGGTTTGGAATCATATGATTTATTATTTAAATTATCTAAAGTATCATTTACAGACAAATATTTTTGGATGACCTGTGATGTATTTTTTGTTTATTCTAACATACCACATCTATTAGGGCTAGATGCAATTAGATGGTTTTACAATCAAGACCCTTACATGTCTTCCACCCAAAGTGATTTTTTACTTAAATTGATTATGTTTATCCTCACACACAATTATTTTTTTATCACAATCAATTTTTTCTTCAAGTCAGAGGTACGGCCATGGGAACCAGATTTGCCCCTAGTTTCGCAAATTTATACATGGGATATTTCGAGAACACATACATCTATAATTCCCCCTATAGGGCAAATCTGGTTTTCTATGGCTGTTACATAGACAATTCGATTTTGATTTTTGAGGGGAACACTGACATGGTGTCCTCTTTTGCATCACATCTAAATAATAATGGCTTGGGTTTATCTTTTTCACACCATGTAGATAAAATTTCCATGATATTTTTGGATTTACATCTATTTTCTAATATTGATGGAACTATAGGTTCTAAAACTCACTTTAAACCAGTAGACAGCAATAGCTACCTACATTTTTCCAGTAATCACCATCGCCCATGGAAAAATAATGTTCCATACGGACAATATAGGAGAATACGTAGAAACTGCAGTTCCCTAGATGATTTCGATGTCCAAAGTGATATCCTAACAAAATGTTTTCTAGACAAAGGATATCCAAGTGACCTAGTACACGTCAGTTATTTAAGAGCTAGAGCATTAGATAGAGATAATATATTGATCCCTAAAACCAAAAATGTAAACCAATGAAGACAAACCTTCTACGCTGTTTATTACTAAATTTACTTACAACCATAGAAAAATTCAAAATATCCTATGTAAGCATTGGCACTTGCTACTTAATGATCTGATCTTGAAAGACCTTATTAGGTGAGAGACCAAGATGTGTCTTCAGAAGGGCACAAACATTGAAGAATAAATTGGCCCCTAGTAAAATTGTAGTGAGTAAAAAGGGTATTATTCCAAAGAAGAGGCCAAATATTCCTGAATCCACTCCCCCGTTTGTGAAAAAGGGGAGTTATAAATGTAACAAAAAAGTTGTAATATGTGCAATTTTGTGACACACAAGAAGCTTGAGTTTCAATCTACCTCCAACCAACAATCTTTTTCTATAATTAAATGCTTAGATTGCTCTTCTAAATACGTTATTTATTTACTCACCTGTATTTGTGGGGTGCAATATGTAGGGCGTAACTGTCGCACTGAACTAGGTGGAACGAACATTTATATAATATGAAAAATTAAAATTAAACCATACAGTGTAGCTGCCCATTGCCATCATAAAGCCAATATTAATATTTTTTTTATTACTCCTATTGAACAGATTGCTCCCTCATTGAGTTATAATAGGTTCCATCGGTTAAGACAAAGAGAGACCCACTGGATTTATATATTACAAACTCTTAGTCCATAAATGTTGATCTTGCAGATTTTGACACATGAGGGAAATATTTTCTTATAATATCGACATAACCCTATTTATTTAAAATATATTGGTGGAAAACGCCTTATGATATACCAACCTGATCACACACATTTTTACACCTTTTTTAGCATTCTCACTCTTCCCAGACATATACTGTTTATGACCCCTGCCCGACATAGCAACACAAATCACTATTAATGTTTAGATTACTTATATGTATTTATTACCATGCACTGATCACTTGCATTACACTGTCACAATTTGCAACAAGCTGCCATTTATCACTTTTTAATCTTATCTTGTACATTCTATCATTATCTACATATCTTAATGAGTTTCCATCATTACATTATATAGATAGGCGATATATACATACCTACATTAGTATTATTAATATCTCCAGAGCGCAATTTTTACCCTTTATTATTTTTTCACTCACTTCACTTATTCCATGCACTTAGTTGTGCCACACTATTTCAGTTGCACATTACATCTCATCACTTCCACTCCCCTACTCATTCACATATCATTCATTCACAACAAACATTCACAAATATTTACAACTCACATCATGTTTTTTTTTTTTATAGTAGTAATCAACTTGACATTTACCATGACTTGTTTTATTTTTTTCAATATTTGTTTGTTGATATAATTGTTTGTAAATATTAGGGTTGTGGTTTTTTAGTATCAATACTATTCAAGGTTCCTTTGTTTTTAAATTTTAAAACATTGTTCTCAATGTACAATTACTATGCAACAAACATGTATATCAGATGCACAAGATTGCTTCCTACCTCACCTGTGTATGTAATTAGAGGGCGGACCTTACACTCTGCGATATAAGCCAATGTTTTGTTCACAATTTTATAAGTCTGATGAAACGGTGGAAATACCACTGAGAACTCCATTGCTTGTTTTTAATAAATCTTTTTATACCAACAAAGGAATCTTTATGCTTCTTACCGAAACTGTGATATCCCTCACGGTTTTGCACAATTACACTGTATTGGTGCTTGAGCTAGCAGATTGGGAGTAGGAGTTTATCCTTGGAGCTGACGGAGCCTACCTTTTGACTGTAACGTCACACGCTACCTTGTGGAGGAAACCCCATTGTGGTGTCTGCTTGTTGTCTGCAGTCGTTCCCCCTCACCGCTGTGCCTGGTTTGTCTAGCTGGAGGGACCGGTATTCTCCAGTCTGCCACACGCGCACTACATGTAGTGCCCATCTAAATGTGAGTTGCCAGTTGTCACCATATCAAGTGTTTTCCCCTATTTAGACATATTCACCCTATGAGGCGCCTCTTGTCTTTCTGTTGTTATAGCCTTCGCAGGATTCAGGATCCCTTCATCGGAGTGACCACTCGTTGGGTGCATCATGTTATGAGACTGTTTTTCACAGTGGACATTGCCTTTCTTTCTTGTTTGTTTTCCTGTGATCATTATACATTTTGTACAATTTTTTGTACCATATAGTGAGCGCCCCCTTTTTATATTATTCCTGTATAGGAGCTAACCTTTACTAGTGGATATATATACACATTTCTCACATTATAGTTAGTGCAAAGCAGTCTCCCCCAATTTTAGGTCCGTAGATGTAGCAAGCATAGGACGGGTAAGTAGTCAGCCCACAATACTCACATTCCTTTGATTCATAGTGTCCGTTGTAGACCATTGTTCAACAGTGAGTGGGGCTCTTTCAGATAGCCGACCTTAACCTCCTGGTCCACTTTTATTCACTGTTCGTAGTATCCAGATGATGTGGGGTTAACAAATGTGGTTCATAACCGGCTGCTTACCAAAACCGGGTGTTCTGCAATATCCGGAGTCTCCAAGTAGAGCTGAATAGCTTGTAAGGGTCCTAGTGTGTCCTTCACATGGGGTTCTGCATCTTGAGGAGTAATTTGTTGGGCGCTTGTGTCTATTAAAGGGACACTGAACCCAAATTTTTTCTTTCGTGATTCATTTAGAGCAGGCAATTTTAAGCAACTTTCTAATTTATTCCTATTATCAATTTTTCTTCGTTCTCTTGCTATCTTTATGTGAAAAAGAAGACATCTAAGCTTTTTTTTTTTTTTTTTTTTTTTTTTTTTTTGGTTCAGTACTCTGGCCAGCACTCTTTTATTGGTGGATGAATTTATCCACCAATCAGCAAGAACAACCCAGGTTGTTCACCAAAAATGGGCCGGCATCTAAACTTACATTCTTGCATTTCAAATAAAGATACCAAGAGAATGAAGAAAATTTGATAATAGGAGTGAATGAGAAAGTTGCTTAAAATGTCATGCTCTATCTGAATCACAAAATAATTTGTTTTGGTTCAGTTTCCCTTTAATCTTAACAAAGGGACTACTAATTATGTGGAATAACCCTACAACTGGTTTTAAGTATATATAGGGAGCTCCCTGGATCCTTTACAAGGGTACCCTTATATACATGATTCTTCAAGGACTTCTAGTATTTGTTAACCCTGTGTGGCTTATTTAGGAATTGTGTGTGAATTAAATATTTTGTTTGATGCATTTATTTGTTGTTAGGGCTGTTGTTAGGTTAAGTGCCAGATAAGGGTATACTTGAACAAAGCTGGGGGGAATATATGTTCCACCTCCTTCTGGGGCACCTCTTTTTGTCCAAAAAAAAAAAGAAAAAAATTAATATATATACATACAAACACATATTTAGCAATGTATATGTATGTGTCTCAATTTTAACGCCCTTTGCTTGACTTTTTTTCTCTAACAGCCCTCATAACTTTTTTGTGCAATATTGTTTTTAAAAATGTTTTTATTAGACATTGTTTTTATGAGTGTAAGTGTACTTTGTAATGTATGTTTGAAGTGTTTCTGAAAACAGTTAACCACAGCTCTAAAATTGCGGTAAGGATTGAAGCGTAAATGGAGATTGCATTAGCGCAATCGCGATTTCGCTCCACTTGCAATATCAGCGCAATGAAAATGGCTCGCAAAAATTAGATTATGTAAGGGCAAAACCATTTGCGCCTCACTTGTAATCTATTTAGCCCTTAATGTGCACTATTTTATAGAGGGACATTGTTTTTGTTTAAATTTGTTTGGTCTTTAACAGTTTGAATATAGTTTTTATGCCGATATCCTTCACAGTGTAACCTGTTTTATATATATATATATATATATATATATATATATATATATATATATATATATATATTTGTAATTCCAAATCTGCCATTTAAAGGGTTAACACTAGATTCCACAATAAGTAAGATCTTTGTACTTAGTAACCATGCATTATTATATAGGGCAGCGAATCACACTATCTTTTCCATATCATAGTCATGTGTCCTTCTTTTATTCAACGTCTCTGTTTTGTCTACTTTTGTTGTAATAGGTTTGTCCCATTTAAATGACCTTGCTCATGCCATTGCCAGATAGCAATGAAATTATTAACCGTTCTTAACAATACTACAGTCTCCACAGTTTATTCACATGCATTTAAATCAAACAAACAGAATGTAATTATTTTACAGTGTTTATTAAAAAAGTTATAAATATTTTTATCAACATTTTTCAAGTACGATTTTGTTTCAATTGTGCCCTGTACTTATGTCATCATCCAGTTCCAAATAGAAGACTGTGTTTCAAAATATAACATTATTATTTATAGGTAAGTTAGTCCTTTCTACTTCCCTTTTAAATTAAATGTAAGTAATCTTTAAAGGGACATTAAACACCTTGTAATTACAAAATATTTCTGTTGTGTTGTTATAAAATTACATTAGTCAAGCCTTAACATTTTTAAAACAAATTAACATCCTTTTTAACTGAAATTAGTCCACAAGCAACCCACTGTCATAAAGTTTGTAGAAAATGCATTGTTTTGCGGTTCTTATCTGATAAATCCACTAAGGAACGAGTATGTAGCACAGTTAGCCTTGATAATTCAGCAGGGTGCATTGCAAGTTAAGAGAATTAGTAATTGCTCGATTTTCAGATCCAAACGATGCCACCTTTGAGTTCATCCCACAGGGTTAATATACCTTTTCAAAGTGCCTTACATATAAGATGGAAAAACATGCAAACTGATTATGGCTATCCCATAAATCTTTACAGAAAGTTCCAAAATAAATGTCATAAGATTGAAAACCAATTGCTTTTTCAAGACCTAACTATGAAACTCTTATAATTGTTTAAACACTTTTTTTGTTTTGACTTTTTAACTAATTAAGTACATCTTTTCATGTAATAGTATTTAGAATTCCAGAAGCATATACTATAGCAACATTTAAAGGGATATGATAGTAAAAATAAATCTTTGTTCCATCTAAAAGAGTATGTTTTGAAACGTATCACAGTGCTTTGTTTACTGGAAAATTGATGTTCCTATCCTAAATATAATGCAGCTACTACAGAAAACTCTAGTGCAATATGATGCTATTTTTAACAATGATTCCCACTCATTTGCAGAAAAATATTCCACACATTTCTACTGCTTGAGATGATGCTGGAGCTGAAACGTTATGCTACTTTGGCATTAAAAGAGGGTGATTTTCCAAATCTCGTGTGCTGGCTTTCTTTGCTGTGTGACTCCATAGATCTACACCAGGTCTGGTCCTTTTGCAGTGTATATTCTTGTATATGTTTACTGGCCGTGCACTGAGTGGTTACAAGGTTGGTGAGTGCTGATCTTTTTCTGTACTATTATATATATATATAATTTTTATTGTATTTTTTCTTATTTTATGTAGTGTAGTGGTCCCCCCACGATCATTAGTTAGGGACCTCCCACACCACCTTTTTTCTGTAGCGTAGCACCCCTACTCTCCCTCTCCCTTTATTTTTATTTTCTGCATTGTACGGCCCTCATATTCACTCCCTCCCCCTCCTGTGCTGGAACACCCACCCGCCGCTCGGATTCCCTTCCCATTCCTCCCACTGGCACCTGCAGATGATTGTTACAGACGGTGACACACACAGTGTCTGCCTTCATATGGAACTGGAGCACTGATCGCTCTCCGGTTTCATATGAAGACAAATGCCTGGAGCTCAGGAATTCCAGCTCTCGGCTGTAACTTAACAGCTGAGATTGCTGGAGCCTCCTACAGCTCCGACATATATATATATATATATGTAGTGCTGCACAATAAGCAAAGTACCGTACAACATATATATTTGTCACATTGTGCTAAGGAGTTAACGTTTCATACACTTGGCCCTAAATTGGCTCTTTATTAGTTGGCAGTATGTAAAGTGACCAGATTACCTCATAAATGTTGAGAAGGTGTTAAAACAAATGTTGAAAATGTTTAATCTATACAGGCACGTGAAAACGGTTTACATTCAATGAAAGCCAATTGTAAAACACATTGCTAATATAAGCTATTGTCCTTTAAAGTGAATGTAAATTTTGATGCTAAAGTGCCCGGTTTTTAAAAATTTGATTAAAAACAGGGGCACTTTAAGTCATCAAAATTTACCTTTTAATCTTGACAGCAGTTCCAGCTTCCTCCACCCGTAGCAAAGATTCTTCCTGGGTCTAAAATGAGAAATCCGGCTTCCTCCAATCACGGTGTTGAATCAGACACTGATTCCCCCGGGGGACGGGGGGGGAAGCCGTGATTGGAGGATGACCTATCCATCATTTCTGACATCACAAATGGCTTGCGACGACCGGAGGAAGCTGGAATTGCTGTCAAGATTAAAAGGTAAGTTTTTTCACAACCGGAGTGAAATGTAAATTTTGATGAATTAAAGTGCCCCTGTTTTTAATCGAATTTTAAATAAACGGGCACTTTAGCATCAAAATTTATATTCACTTTAAAGGGACACTGAACCCAATTTTTTTCTTTTGTGATTCAGATAGAGCATGCAATTTTAAGCAACTTTAAATTTACTCCTATTATCAATTTTCCTTCGTTCTCTTGCTATCTTTATTTGAAAAAAGGCATCTAAGCTTTTTTATTAGTTCATAACTCTAGACAGCACTTTTTTATTGGTGGATGAATTTATCCACCAATCAGGAAGAACAACCCAAGTTGTTCACCAAAAATGGGCCAGCATCTAAACTTACATTCTTGCATTTCAAATAAAGATACAGTAAATTATAAAGTTGCTTAAAACGTCATGCTCTATCTGAATCACGAAAGAAAAAAAATGGTTTCAGTGTCCCTTTAACTGTAAATATTCCTAAGTAGGTCTTTCTTCATCAGAACCTGTAACCCAAAATGTTTATTTTGTGATTCAGACCTCAGCACAATTTTAAAAAAAATACTTATATTACTTATATTACCAAATTTGCTTCATGCCATTCTTTGTTGAGAAACATACCTACTTAAAGGACCAGTAAATACAGTAGATTTACATAATCAACAAATGCACAATAAAAAGACAATGCAATAGCACTTACTCTGAACTTCACATGAGTAGCAGATTTATTTTTCTGACACATTTCAGTTATGTCTATTTCCACTTCTCCATCAGCCAATCACAAATGCATATAGGTATGGACTGTGAATTCTTGCACATGCTCAATAGGAGCTGGTGACTCAAAAAGTGTAAATATAAAAAGACTGTGCACATTTTTTTAATGGAAATATATTGGAAAGTTGTTTAAAATGTCATGATCTATCTGCAGCATTAAAGTTTAATTTTGACTTGAGTGTCCATTTAAAGGGACAGTAAACCTACGAACTAATGTTATATAATTCTGCACAACATGCAGAATTATATAACATTAGCTTAGCGCCAAGCTTATAAATCTAACGATTGCAGAGATTTTCCTGATCGCCATTCTTGGCTCTACTGAGCGGGTATAATTTGCACAAGCGCACATAGCGGGCACGCTGTCTAGTCACAGCCGGCCCGATAACGCCATTAAACTGAATGTAGCTCACTCCCGCTCTGGTCTGGTAGCGGGAGCGAGCTACATTCAGTTTAATGGCACGATCGGGTCGGCTGTGACTAGACAGCGTGCCCGCGATGCGCCTATACAAATTAAGACCCGCTCAGTAGAGCCAGGAGCGGCGATCAGGAAAATTGCATTTTGGAAAATAATATCTCTGCAATCGTTAGATTTATAAGCTTGGCGCTAAGCTAAAGTTATAGAATTCTGCACTATGTGCAGAATTATATAACATTAGTTTGTAGGTTTACTGTCCCTTTAAGTGATGTGCACATGTCTGGAGTGCTCTTTCACATGTATAATGTTCTCCAGACATATCTATACTCCTGAGCCTTCCCATATGCTTTTTAACAAAGGAAACAAAGATCGAAGTCAATTTGATAATAGAAGTAAATTGTAAACTTTCTTTTCTGAATCATGAAAGAAACATTTGGGGTTCTGTGTCCCTTTAAGAAACATGGGACCAAACAAACTTTATCCAAGAATCCCTAAACCATTCCCATATTACCTATAGTTCTTTCTAGACCATAAATAATCCGGACCCAGAGTGTCTAGAAGCAATTCTTGGCCTCTAGTTATCAAGCCGTCAACCGCAAATACGCTGGAATTCCGCAGCGTATTTCTGGCGAGGCTGATTTGCCTTAGTTATCAAAGGCTAGAGACCTGCAAAAGTAGAATATAGTGAAGTAAGCTACGATCCGCCGGTCTCAGTCCGACACAGATCGATTCTTACGTCACTACAGATGTTCCGAACGCAAGTTCGGCACAATCTGACTACTTTTGGTAGTTATCAAATAACTAGCAGGCACGCTCGGCACTATTCCGGCCCAGCGTACCTGGTTTTCAATCCTCCGCCCTGGAGGTGGTGGATCCCATAAGAATCAATGGGAGTCTGACCATAGCGAAAGTTCATGTTCGCTGCTGCCTGATAACCCATTGATTCCTATGGGAGATGTCTGCACCTAACACCCTAACATGTACCCCGAGTCTAAACTCCCCTAATCTGCCCTCCCTACACCACCGCCACCTACTTTATACTTATTAACCCCTAAACCGCCGCTCCCGGACCCCGCTGCGACCTACATTATACCTATTAACCCCTAATCTGCCGCTCCCTATACCGCCGCCACCTATATTCAAGTTATTAACCCCTACCTGCGGATCCCGGACCCCGCCGCAACTAAATACATTTTTTAACCCTAAACCACCGCTCCCGGACCCTGCCGCAACTAAATTAAATGTTTAACCCCTAAACTACCGTTCCCCTGACCCGCCGCAACTAAATTAAATGTTTAACCCCTAAACTGCCACTCCCGGACCCCGCCGGCACCTATATTAAACTTATTAACCCCTAAACCTAAGTCTAACACTAACACCCCCCTAACTTAAATATTATTTAAATAAATCTAAATACATATTACAATTATTAACTAAATTATTCCTATTTAAAACTAAATACTTACCTGTAAAATAAACCCTAAAATAGCTACAATATAACTAATAATTATATTGTAGCTATTGTAGGATTTATATTTATTTTACAGGCAACTTTGTATTTATTTTAACTAGGTACAATAGCTATTAAATAGTTATTAACTATTTAATAGCTACCTAGTTAAAGTAACTACAAAATTACGTGTAAAATAAACCCTAACCTAAGTTGCAAATACACCTAACACTACACTATCATTAAATTAATTTAAAAAATGACCTACAATTACCTAAAATTAAATACAATGAAATAAACTAAACTATAGTACAAAAAAACAAACAAACAAACACTAAATTACAGAAAATAAAAAAAAATTACAAGAACTTTAAACTAATTACACCTAATCTAAGCCCCCCGAATAAAATAAAAAAGCCCCCCAAAATAATAAAATGCCCTACCCTATACTAAATTACAAAGTAATCAGCTCTTTTACCAGCTCTTAAAAGGGCTTTTTGCGGGGCATTACCTGTAAAAAAAAATACAACCCCCCCAACATTACAACCCACCACCCACACACCCCTACTCTAAAACCCACCCAATCCCCCCTTAAAAAAACCTAACACTAACCCCCTGAAGATCACACCCTACCTTGAGCCGTGTTCACCCAGCCGGGCCGAATTCTTCATCCAAGCGGGGCAGAAGAGGTCCTCCATCCAGCCGATGTCTTCATCCAAGCGGGGCAGAAGAGGTCCTCCATCCGGCCGATGTCTTCATCCAAGTGGCGTCTTTTATCTTCAATCATCCGGAGCGGAGCCATCTTCCATCCAGCCGACGCGGAGCCGTCTTCTTCCAACGACGTCGTAACACTGAATGCCTGGTCCTTTAAATGACATCATCCAAGATGGCGTCCCTCGAATTCCGATTGGCTGATAGGATTCTATCAGCCAATCGGAATTAAGGTAGGAAAAATCCGATTGATTGATTTAATCAGCCAATTGGATTGAAGTTCAATCCGATTGGCTGATTGGATCAGCCAATAGAATTGACCTCGCATTCTATTGGCTGATCCAATCAGCCAATCGGATTGAATGTTAGTGTTAGACTTAGGTTTAGGGGTTAATAAGTTAAATATAGGTGGAGGCGGGGTCCGGGAGCGGCGGTTTAGGGGTTAAACATTTAATTTAGTTGCGGCGGGGTCCGGGAGCGGCGGTTTAGGGGTTAAACATTTAATTTAGTTGCGGCGGGGTCCGGGAGCGGTGGTTTAGGGGTTAAAAAATGTATTTAGTTGCGGCGGGGTCCGGGATCCGCAGGATAGGGGGTTAATAACTTTAATATAGGTGGTGATGGTATTTGGGGCGGCAGATTAGGGGTTAATAGGTATAATGTAGGTGGCGGCGGGGTCCGGGAGCGGCGGTTTATGGGTTAATATATTTATTATAGTTGGGGCGGGGTCCAGGAGCGGCGGTTTAGGAGTTCATATATTTATTATAGTGGCGGCGGGATCCAGGAGCAGCGGTTTAGGGGTTAATATATTTATTATAGTTGCGGCGGGGTCCAGGAGCAGCGGTTTAGGGGGTAATAAGTTTATTTAGGTGCGGTATAGGTATAGTATAGTGTGGGTGCTTAGTGACAGGCTAGCAAGAAAGCTGCGCATGGTGCGCAGCTTTTGACAGCTTTCTTGATAACTTTGGCGAACGTATTCAGGTCCGCTGCGGCGATGGTAGGCGAGCGTATTGGGCCGGCAAATGCAGGTAAGTAGACGGCTTGATACATAGAGGCCATTGTCTCTTCATTTTACTTTTGTTTAACCACTTACTAGGAGAAAAACTAAACTGAATGGTTAGCAATTATGCATGACTAAAAATCTAAATATCTTCCCAGATGTTCTTTGTAGTTCAAAGTTATATAAATATAACAAAACAAATATACCATAGTTCAATGAAGAACAAATATGAACTATTATTATGCCATGCAGTAAAAAGAAGTATGTAAACATAAGACATAAGCAACCTTGCCTAGGAAAATGAAACAGTCTAGTCATAGAATTCAAAGACAATGACGTTTACTCTCTTAAAACATATTTTATCACCCACCAATAAGCAAGCATAACCCAGGTTCTCAACCAAAAAATGGGTCGGCTCCTATGCGTCACATTCCTGCTATTTAAATAAAGATAGCAAGAGAACGAAGAAAAATTGATCATAGGAGTAAATTAGAAAGTTGCTTAAAATTGCATGCTCTATCTAAATCATTAAAGAAAAAAAAATTGCGTTTAGTGTCCCTTTAATAATTGTATTGCTCTGGGCTGTAAACATATAAATTGCTATCATTAAAACATAAAGGGCAAGATTACAAGTGGAGTGCTAATTTATTGTGCGCCTGTAAATGGGCAAATGTGCCCCTTTTACGGGCGCACAATAAATAACCAGCCATTACAAGAGACTAGTTATTGCTACAGCGAACTCCTTGTAGCAATTAGCGCTCCATAAAATAACCAGAGATCAGATCTCTGGTTAATTTTCAAAAAGTGCCCCAATTGCCCCAAAATGTATGTCTAGCGTGGGTTTTTAATATTAAACAATAGTAGCATTTTTTACTTTTTTTTAAACTGCACAAAGCAGTTTATAGGACTTACAAGTTGGTGGATGTGGGGTGTTAGAAAAAAAACCCAGACTTTACATTGTGGTGTATGGGGACTGTGTGTTCCCTGTAAATATATATGTATATGCTTATATACATAAATATTTAAGTGTTAATATGTGTATATATACATAAGGTATAAACACATAAATATATATGTATATATTCATATACATACATATTTCAATTTGCTGCTCATCGCTGCGCGACTTACCCCCTTCATTGTGCTAGGTTCTCATGCCATGAGAACGAGGCTCACATTAGAGCCTATGGAAGCGCAATCTGGACTGGTGAGTGCAAAGCTTCCCTGCAATGCGAATGCGAGGTCGCGTTCAAATTGGATCTGACTTGTAATAGTAGCGCACATTTGCGTGCACTGGTATTACTGAGTAGAGTGCAAATATCACACTCACATAAGTGATATTTTGTGCTCCACTCGTAGTCTGGCCCAAGAAAGGATAATAGGTAACTACATTATTTTACTTAAGGACAAGCACTTAATATTTTCCTACATTCAAACTCTTCCAATCTGTAGGACAGATGTCTGTTAAATTGCACACAAAATAAACAAACAAGAAAAATTCCTTAGCAATGAAATATGGGAAAATCCCTGACTTCTGTGTTTGGTTAATGAGAATTTAAAACCTATAGTCTGTGATTCCAATGACCACAAGATGCTGCATGCAAGTACAACTGAAAATGACCGCAACATCTTA
The DNA here is from genome assembly GCF_027579735.1 of Bombina bombina. Classification (NCBI taxonomy): domain Eukaryota; kingdom Metazoa; phylum Chordata; class Amphibia; order Anura; family Bombinatoridae; genus Bombina; species Bombina bombina. Next base: position 112,225,752 of record NC_069504.1, read on the forward strand.
CCAATGAGCTTTTTTTCATATAACAATGAGAGTTAGTGTCTGAAATTACATAACTGCATAATTTAAAGGTGGTAATTGATTAACTTGTGAGATAATCCCATTAACTGAATACTGAAAGTAGGAATTTCATTTTTTTCTGAAAAAATCTTAAACTCTGCTATTAATGTTGTTAAAGGGATATGGAACCCACAATTTTTCTTTCATAATTCAGACAAAGGCCTCTATTTATCAAGCCGTCAACCGCAAATACGCTGGAATTCTTTTTACAGAGGATGAGGTTTTGTTAGCATTATCAAAAATAAATGTTAAAAAGGCAGTGGGTCCTGATAATATTCATCCAAGGGTTTTAAAAGAACTTCGATCAGTGCTAACTGTCCCATTAACTGATCTGTTTAATCAGTCACTATTAACAGGAGCTGTCCCAGATGATTGGAGAATAGCAAATGTAATACCTCTTCATAAAAAGGGCAGTAGAGAAGAATCTGGCAACTACAGGTCAGTTAGTTTAAAGGACCAGTCAACACTGTACATTTGCATAATCAACAAATGCATGATAAGAAGACAATGCAATAGCACTTAGTCTGAACTTCAAATGAGTAGTAGATTTTTGTTAAATAAATTGCAAAGTTTTCTCTATTTCCACTCCCCCTGTATCATGTGACAGCCATCAGCCAATCACAAATGCATATACGTATATGCTGTGAATTCTTGCACATGCTCAGTAGGAGTTGGTGACTCAAAAAGTGTAAATATAAAAAGACTGTGCACATTTTGTTAATGGAAGTAAATTGGAAAGTTGTTTAAAATTGTATGCTGTATCTGAATCTTGAAGTTTAATTTTGACTTGAGTGTCCCTTTAACTTCAGTAGTAGGGAAATTAATGGAAAGCCTCTTAAAAGAAAGAATTATGACTTACATAAAGACAAACAATTTAGAGGACCAAAATCAGCATGGTTTTACTTCAGGGAGATCATGTCAGACTAATCTAATTGACTTCTTTGATTATTTAACAAAAGTATTAGACAAGGGTGGAGCAGTTGATGTAGCATATCTAGATTTCAGCAAAGCATTTGACACCGTCCCACACAATAAACTAATTCACAAACTGTATCTCCTTGGTCTAGATTCAAAAATTGTGAATTGGGTGGAATTCTGGCTTAAGGACAGAAAACAAAGTGTCTTAGTAAATGGAGTTCATTCAGCAGAGGGGGCTGTTACTAGTGGTGTTCCTCAGGGGTTAGTTCTGGGGCCTGTTTTGTTTAACATATTTATCTGCGATATCAGCAAAGGGCTACAGGGGAAAGCATGTCTCTTTGCAGATGATACAAAAATTTGTAACAGAGTGGATGTTCCAGGGGGGGTAGACAAAATGAGAAGTGATATACAACAATTGGAGGATTGGTCAAACGACTGCAAAATGTAAAATAATGCATTTAGGGAAGAAAAATCCAAATGTTAATTACAGACTCAATTACACTTTACTGACTGTTACAGATGAGGAACAGGACTTGGGAATTATTATTTCAGATGATTTAAAACTTAGTAAACAATGTAGTAATGCAGAGAGTAAGGCTAGCAGAATGCTTGGATGTATTGGTAGAGGTATTTGCAGCAGAAATAGTAAGGTTCTTATGCCACTTTATAGATCATTAGTTAGGCCTCACCTTGAGTATTGTGTGCAGTTCTGGAGGCCATATCTTCAGAAGGATATTAACAAACTTGAATCTGTGCAAAGGAGGGCTACCAAAATGGTACATGGTCTAAAAAATAAAACTTACCAGAATAGGCTCAATGACCTTAATATGTATAGCTATGAGGAGAGAAGGGAAAGAGGTGATATGATAGCAAATTTCAAGTACATTAAAGAGTTTAGTAAAACTGAGGCTGTGGGTATTTTACATAAAATGGAAAATTCAAGAACAAGGCGTCATGAGCTCAAGCTAAAGGGTAGTAGATTCAGGAGTAATTTGAGGAAGCACTTCTTTACAGAAAGAGTGATTGGTTTATGGAATAAACTTCCTCAAGAGGTAGTAGCAACAAACACGGTGGGGGACTTTAAAAATGCATGGGACGAGCATAAGGCTATCCTACAAACTAAGGCCTAGATTTGGAGTTCGGCGGTAGCCGTCAAAACCAGCGTTAGAGGGTCCATAATGCTGGTTTTAGGCTAACGCCGGTATTTGGAGTCAGTGATTAAAGGGTCTAACGCTCACTTTTCAGCCGCGACTTTTCCATACCGCAGATCCCCCTACGCCATTTGCGTATCCTATCTTTTCAATGGGATCTTTCTAACGCTGGTATTTAGAGTCGTTTCTGAAGTGAGCGTTAGAAATCTAACGACAAAACTCCAGCCGCCTGAAAATAGCAGGAGTTAAGAGCTTTCTGGCTAACGCCGGTTTATAAAGCTCTTAACTACTGTACCCTAAAGTACACTAACACCCATAAACTACCTATGTACCCCTAAACCGAGGTCCCCCCACATCGCCGCCACTCGATTAAAATTTTTAACCCCTAATCTGCTGACCGCCACCTACGTTATACTTATGTACCCCTAATCTGCTGCCCCTAACCCCGCCGACCCCTATATTATATTTATTAACCCCTAACTTGCCCCCCACAACATCGCCGCCAGCTACTTTAAATAATTAACCCCTAATCTTCCGACCGCAAATCGCCGCCACCTACGTTATCCCTATGTACCCCTAATCTGCTGCCCTAACATCGCCGACCCCTATATTATATTTATTAACCCCTAATCTGCCCCCCTCAACGTCGCCGACACCTGCCTACATTTATTAACCCCTAATCTGCCGAGCGGACCTGAGCGCTACTATAATAAAGTTATGAACCCCTAATCCGCCTCACTAACCCTATCATAAATAGTATTAACCCCTAATCTGCCCTCCCTAACATCGCCGACACCTACCTTCAATTATTAACCCCTAATCTGCCGAGCGGAGCTCACCGCTATTCTAATAAATTGATTAACCCCTAAAGCTAAGTCTAACCCTAACACTAACACCCCCCTAAGTTAAATATAATTTTTATCTAACGAAATAAATTAACTCTTATTAAATAAATGATTCCTATTTAAAGCTAAATACTTACCTGTAAAATAAATCCTAATATAGCTACAATATAAATTATAATTATATTATAGCTATTTTAGGATTTATATTTATTTTACAGGCAACTTTGTAATTATTTTAACCAGGTACAATAGCTATTAAATAGTTAAGAACTATTTAATAGCTAAAATAGTTAAAATAATTACAAATTTACCTGTAAAATAAATCCTAACCTAAGATATAATTAAACCTAACACTACACTATCAATAAAATAATTAAATAAACTACCTACAATTACCTACAATTAACCTAACACTACACTATCAATAAATTAATTAAACACAATTCCTACAAATAAATACAATTAAATAAACTAGCTAAAGTACAAAAAATAAAAAAGAACTAAGTTACAGAAAATAAAAAAATATTTACAAACATAAGAAAAATATTACAACAATTTTAAACTAATTACACCTACTCTAAGCCCCCTAATAAAATAACAAAGCCCCCCAAAATAAAAAATTCCCTACCCTATTCTAAATTAAAAAAATTACAAGCTCTTTTACCTTACCAGCCCTGAACAGGGCCCTTTGCGGGGCATGCCCCAAGAATTTCAGCTCTTTTGCCTGTAAAAGAATAAATACAATACCCCCCCCCCCAACATTGCAACCCACCACCCACATACCCCTAATCTAACCCAAACCCCCCTTAAATAAACCTAACACTAAGCCCCTGAAGATCTTCCTACCTTGTCTTCACCATCCAGGTTCACCGATCCGTCCTGAAGAGCTCCTCCGATGTCCTGATCCAAGCCCAAGCGGGGGCTGAAGAGGTCCATGATCCGGTCAAAGTCTTCATCCAAGCGGGGCAGAAGAGGATCTTCCATCCGATTGAAGTCATCATCCAGGCGGCATCTTCTATGGTCTTCCATCCGGAGCGAAGCGGCAGGATCCAGAAGACCTCCAGTGCGGAACATCCATCCGGACCGACGACTGAACGACGAATGACTGTTCCTTTAAGGGACGTCATCCAAGATGGCGTCCCTCGAATTCCGATTGGCTGATAGGATTCTATCAGCCAATCGGAATTAAGGTAGGAATTTTCTGATTGGCTGATGGAATCAGCCAATCAGAATCTAGTTCAATCCGATTGGCCGATCCAATCAGCCAATCAGATTGAGCTCGCATTCTATTGGCTGATCGGAACAGCCAATAGAATGCGAGCTCAATCTGATTGGCTGATTGGATCAGCCAATCGGATTGAACTTGATTCTGATTGGCTGATTCCATCAGCCAATCAGAAAATTCCTACCTTAATTCCGATTGGCTGATAGAATCCTATCAGCCAATCGGAATTCGAGGGACGCCATCTTGGATGACGTCCCTTAAAGGAACAGTCATTCGTCGTTCAGTCGTCGGTCCGGATGGATGTTCCGCGCTGGAGGTCTTCTGGATCCTACCGCTTCGCTCCGGATGGAAGACCATAGAAGATGCCGCCTGGATGATGACTTCAATCGGATGGAAGATCCTCTTCTGCCCCGCTTGGATGAAGACTTTGACCGGATCATGGACCTCTTCAGCCCCCGCTTGGGCTTGGATCAGGACATCGGAGGAGCTCTTCAGGACGGATCGGTGAACCTGGTATGGTGAAGACAAGGTAGGAAGATCTTCAGGGGCTTAGTGTTAGGTTTATTTAAGGGGGGTTTGGGTTAGATTAGGGGTATGTGGGTGGTGGGTTGTAATGTTGGGGGGGGGGTATTGTATTTATTCTTTTACAGGCAAAAGAGCTGAAATTCTTGGGGCATGCCCCGCAAAGGGCCCTGTTCAGGGCTGGTAAGGTAAAAGAGCTTGTAACTTTTTTAATTTAGAATAGGGCAGGGAAATTTTTATTTTGGGGGGCTTTGTTATTTTATTAGGGGGCTTAGAGTAGGTGTAATTAGTTTAAAATTGTTGTAATATTTTTCTTATGTTTGTAAATATTTTTTTATTTTCTGTAACTTAGTTCTTTTTTATTTTTTTGTACTTTAGCTAGTTTATTTAATTGTATTTATTTGTAGGAATTGTGTTTAATTAATTTATTGATAGTGTAGTGTTAGGTTAATTGTAGGTAATTGTAGGTAGTTTATTTAATTATTTTATTGATAGGGTAGTGTTAGGTTTAATTATATCTTAGGTTAGGATTTATTTTACAGGTAAATTTGTTATTATTTTAACTAGGTAACTATTAAATAGTTCTTAACTATTTAATAGCTATTGTACCTGGTTAAAATAATTACAAAGTTGCCTGTAAAATAAATATTAATCCTAAAATAGCTATAATATAATTATAATTTATATTGTAGCTATATTAGGATTTATTTTACAGGTAAGTATTTAGCTTTAAATAGGAATCATTTATTTAATAAGAGTTAATTTATTTCGTTAGATAAAAATTATATTTAACTTAGGGGGGTGTTAGTGTTAGGGTTAGACTTAGCTTTAGGGGTTAATACATTTATTAGAGTAGCGGTGAGCTCCGGTCGGCAGATTAGGGGTTAATAATTGAAGTTAGGTGTCGGCGATGTTAGGGAGGGCAGATTAGGGGTTAATACTATTTATTATAGGGTTAGTGAGGCAGATTAGGGGTTAATAACTTTATTATAGTAGCGCTCAGGTCCGCTCGGCAGATTAGGGGTTAATAAGTGTAGGCAGGTGTCGGCGACGTTGAGGGGGGCAGATTAGGGGTTAATAAATATAATATAGGGGTCGGCGGGGTTAGGGCAGCAGATTAGGGGTACATAGGGATAACGTAGGTGGCGGCGGTTTACGGAGCGGCAGATTAGGGGTTAAAAATAATATGCAGGGGTCAGCGATAGCGGGGGCGGCAGAATAGGGGTTAATAAGTGTAAGGTTAGGGGTGTTTAGACTCGGGGTACATGTTAGAGTGTTAGGTGCAGACGTAGGAAGTGTTTCCCCATAGGAAACAATGGGGCTGCGTTAGGAGCTGAACGCTGCTTTTTTGCAGGTGTTAGGTTTTTTTCCAGCTCAAACAGTCCCATTGTTTCCTATGGGAGAATCGTGCACGAGCACGTTTTTGAGGCCGGCCGCGTCCGTAAGCAACTCTGGTATCGAGAGTTGCATTTGCGGTAAAAATGCTCTACGCTCCTTTTTTGGAGCCTAACGCAGCATTTGTTTGAACTCTCTATACCAGAGTTAATTTTATGGTGCGGCCAGAAAAAAGCCCGCGGAGCGTTAACAGCCCTTTTACCGCCAAACTCCAAATCTAGGCCTAAATAAGTTTATACTGTTAGGTAAGGTCGGGCAGACTTACTGGGCCTATGGCTCTTATCTGCCGTCAATATCTATGTTTCTATGTTTACCAGGTACGCTTGCCACTATTCCGGGCCAGCGTACCTGGATTTCAATCCGCCACCCTGGAGGTGGTGGATCCCATAGGAATCAATGGGAGTCTGACCATAGCGAAAGCTCATGTTCGCTGCTGCCCGATATCCCATTGATTCCTATGGGAGATGTCTGCACCTAACACCCTAACATGTACCCCGAGTCTAAACTCCCCTAATCTGCCCCCCCTACACCGCCGCAACTAAATAAATTTATTACCCCCTAAACCACCGCTCCCAGACCCCGCCGCAACTATAATAAACATGTTAACCCCTAAAACGCCGCTCCCGGACCCCGCCGCCACCTACATTATACATATTAACCCCTAATCTGCTGTCCCCTATACCGCCGCCACCTACATAAACTTATTAACCCCTATCCTGCGGATCCCGGACCCTGCCGCAACTAAATAAATTGCTTAACCCCTAAACCGCCGCTCCCGGACCCCGCCGCCACCTATATTAAAGTTATTAACCCCTATCCTGCCCCCCCATATCGCCACCACCTATATTAAAATTATTAACCCCTAAACCTAAGTCTAACACTAACCCTAACCCCCCTAACTTAAATATTATTTTAATAAACCTAAATAATATTACTCGTATTAACAAAATTAATCCTATTTAAAACTAAATACTTACCTGTAAAATAAACCCTAAGATAGCTACAATATAACTAATAATTATATTGTAGTTATTTTAGGATTTATTTTTATTTTACAGGCAACTTTGTATTTATTTTAACTAGGTACAATAGTTATTAAATAGTTATTAACTATTTAATAACTACCTAGCTAAAATAGTTACAAAATTACCTGTAAAATAAATCCTAACCTAAGTAACAATTAAACCTAACACTACACTATCATTAAATTAATTAAATAAATTAACTACAATTACCTAAAATTAAATTAAATAAACTAAACTATAGTACAAAACCCCCCCCACTAAATTACAGAAAATTAAAAGGGCTTTTTGCGGGGCATTGCCCCAAAGTAATCAGCTCTTTTACCTGTAAAAAAATACAACCCCCCCAACATTAAAACCCACCACCCACATACCCCTACTCTAACCCACCCAACCCCCCCTTAAAAAAAACCAAGACTAACCCCCTGAAGATCTCCCTACCTTGAGTCGTCTTCACCCAGCTGAGCCAAATTCTTCATCCAAGTGGCGCAGAAGAGGTCCTCCATCCAGCAGAAGTCTTCATCCAGGCGGCGTCTTCAATCTTCATCCATCCGGAGCGGAGCGGAGCCATCTTCCAAGGAGCCGACGCGGAGCCATCTTCTTCAACCGACGACTGAACGACAAATGAACGTTCCTTTAAGGGACGTCATCCAAGATGGCATCCCTCGAATTCAGATTGGCTGATAGGATTCTATCAGCCAATCGGAATTAAGGTAGGAAAATCTGATTGGCTGATTCAATCAGCCAATCAGATTGAAGTTCAATCCGATTGGCTGATCCAATCAGCCAATCGTATTGAGCTTGCATTCTATTGGGTGTTCCGATCAGCCAATAGAATGCAAGCTCAATCTGATTGGCTGATTGGATCAGCCAATCGGATTAAACTTCAATCTGATTGGCTGATTGAATCAGCCAATCAGATTTTTCCTACCTTAATTCCGTTGGCTGATAGAATCCTATCAGCCAATTGGAATTCGAGCGACGCCATCTTGGATGTCGTCCCTTAAAGGAACCTTCATTCGTCGTTCAGCCGTCGGTTGAAGAGGATGGCTCTGCGTCGGCTCCTTGGAAGATGGCACCGCTCCGCTCCGGATGGATAAAGATTGAAGACGCCCCCTGGATGAAGACTTCTGCCCGGCTGGAGGACCTCTTCTGCGCCACTTGGATGAAGAATTCGGCTCGGCTGGGTGAAGAGGGGTTTGGGTGGGTTAGAGTAGGGGTATGTGGTTGGTGGGTTTTAATGTTGGAGGGGGTTGTATTTTTTTTTACAGATAAAAGATCTGATTACTTTGGGGCAATGCCCCGCAAAAAGCCCTTTTAAGGGCTGGTTAAACAGCTGGTTACTTTGTAATTTAGAATAGGGTAGTGCATTTTTTTTATTTTTGGCGGCCTTATTATTTTATTAGGGGGCTTAGATTAGGTGTAATTAGTTTAAACTTCTTGTAATTCTTTTTTATTTTCTGTAAATTAGTGTTTTTTTTTGTACTATAGTTTAGTTTATTTAATTTAATTTAATTTTAGGTAATTGTAGTTAATTTATTTAATTAATTTAATCATAGTGTAGTGTTAGGTTTAATTGTAACTTAGGTTAGGATTTATTTTACAGGTAATTTTGTAAGTATTTTAGCTAGGTAGTTATTAAATAGTTAATAACTATTTAATAACTTTTCTACCTAATTAAAATAAATACAAAGTTGCCTGTAAAATAAAAATAAATCCTAAAATAGCTACAATATAATTATTAGTTATATTGTTGCTATCTTAGGGTTTATTTTATAGGTAAGTATTTAGTTTTAAATAAGAATAATTTAGTTAATAATAGTAAGTTTTATTTAGATTTAATAAAATAATATTAAAGTTAGGGGGGTGTTAGTGTTAGACTTAGGTTTAGGGATTAATAAGTTTAATATAGGTGGCGGTTTAGGGGTTAATGAGTTTAATGTAGGTTGTGGCGGTGTAGTGGGGGGCAGGATAGGGGTTAATAACTTTAATATAGGTGGCGGTGGGCTCCGGGTGTGTCGGTTTAGGGGTTAAACAATTTATTTAGTTGCGGCGGGGTCCGGGATCCGCAGGATAGGGGTTAATAACTTGAATATAGGTGGCGGCGGTGTAGTAGGGGGCAGGATAGGGGTTAATAGGTATAATGTAGGTGGCAGCAGGGTCCGGGAGCGGCGGTTTAGGGGTTAATACATTTATTATAGTTGCGGCAGGGTCCAGGAGCGGCGTTTTAGGGGTAATAACTTTATTTAGGTGTGGGGGGCTCCGGGAGCGTAGTTTAGTG